>NC_141691.1:57621803-57814303 GCF_964263255.1 Lissotriton vulgaris | reverse complement strand
GCATTTCGGCAGCCCAAATTGAATTCAAAACACAGTATCCCACCTGGGGCCAGCCGAACTCACGGCGGGTGCAACCGGGAAGCGGTGGTGGAAACCGCTTGTAACACAGCAAAAACAATGAGTTCATGGTACTCCCAAGGTCCAGTGCACGCTCGGGTTGTGTGTCGGCTAGAAAGTATCCGCAGACGCGTTTCTGGCTCTTGCCGTCATCAGTGCGTTGCACCCGCCGTGAGTTCGGCTGGCCCCAGGTGGGATACTGTGTTTTGGATATATATATATATGTGAACAAGCTCCCTTGCGGAGCGAAACGCGTCATTGTGTAATAAAACGTTTTGATTCCTGCATACTCACTCGAGTTGGATCGTTTGTGTGCTTCTCTGACTGTTTGATGTGGCGTTCTGAGGTCTGCACCCTGCCGTAGCCTGTCATCCATTGACGGGTTGGGAATTCTTCTTCATATATATATATATTTATATATTACCTACTGGCGGTCGCCAGTAGGTATATATAGTTAGGATTTTTTCTCTATGGGATTTTTGAAAATTCTATGTCTAATAACTTTGGCGTTTGTGGACGGAATTGGCTGAAAGTTTCAGGAAAATGGAACATTTTGTTTCTGAGCAGCCCCTGAAAATTTGGGGGGGTTTCATCAAGGAGGGGCCGAGAAAAAAGGGGGGTCCCAAAACGCGTTTTTCCCATGTTAATTTCCATAGGGCGGTTGGCCTCACTTTTAGCTCGAACGGCTGAATGGATTTGCACGAAACTTGGCAAAATTGTAGGGACTGTTAGCCCGATGTGCCTTTGCTAGGTCTCAATATATGTGCTCCAGTGGATTTTGAGTAATTTGGGTTCAAAACAAGATATATATCTGGGCGGAGCCTAACCACACATCTGATCTGATTGGCTGTCAGCACTTCATCCAAGAAGTGTTGGCAGCCATCTTGGGACCAATATACATGATAGCACCTCATTAAAAAGCATTGTAGTTAATAGAGGGTTTTAGGACTTTAGTTACATTATAAATCATTTGTTGATGGTACCATACTCGTTTTAGGAATTGTGGTGGGTTCTAAGGTGATTTTACCATGTGAAAAAACCTTCTGCTGTGATATCATGAATATTGTTTGAAAGAAAACTAATATCTCATGATTTTCCCACAGTGGTTTGGAAGGGGATCTATAAGCTAAACTGAAAGCATATTTTCTGTAAATTCACATTATCTTTCTCAGTCATGTGAAAATGAAGTCTGACATTCTCAGTAAAACATGTACATCCAACAAGGACAGAGACTGTCAGTTGATTCCTTTGTGTTCTACTGCAGCCTCCTAGTGTGTTCTAAAGAACAACTAGAGCGCTAACAGTCCTACTTATTACAAAGGTATGGCACACCTGAAGCCATCTTGATTGGAATAAAGTGGTAACTCTTAAAACATTTAATTTAAAAAGAAACAACATGAGGGGGTATATTTTGCCATAGAAAGTATGATTAGTGCTGCAGAATGAAAAATTAGGGCACATTTTGAGTGACTTCTCAAATCCTTTTCTATTTCATTAAAGCATTCTGACATGCAGTCTCCCAAAATGGCCACCAGAGACAAAAGAGCCCAAATGTAGCCCAAATATCACCCAGATGTAGCCCAAGTATAGCCCAATGACAGAATGTCCCAGAGTGTTCTAAAGAACAACTAGAGCGCTAACAGTCCTACTTATTACAAAGGTATGGCACACCTGAAGCCATCTTGATTGGAATAAAGTGGTAACTCTTAAAACATTTAATTTAAAAAGAAACAACATGAGGGGGTATATTTTGCCATAGAAAGTATGATTAGTGCTGCAGAATGAAAAATTAGGGCACATTTTGAGTGACTTCTCAAATCCTTTTCTATTTCATTAAAACATTCTGACATGCAGTCTCCCAAAATGGCCACCAGAGACAAAAGAGCCCAAATGTAGCCCAAATATCACCCAGATGTAGCCCAAGTATAGCCCAATGACAGAATGTCCCAGAGTGTTCTAAAGAACAACTAGAGCGCTAACAGTCCTACTTATTACAAAGGTATAGCACACCTGGAGCCATCGTGATGGGAATAAAGTGGTAACTCTTAAGACATTTAATTTAAAAAGGAACAAAATGAGGGGGTATATTATGCAATAGAAGGTATTATTAGTGCTGCAGAAAGAAAAATTAGGGCACATTTTGAGTGACTTTTCAAATCCTCTTCTATTTCATTAAAAAATTCTGACATGCAGTCTCCCAAAATGGCCACCAGAGACAAAAGAGCCCAAATGTAGCCCAAATATCACCCAGATGTAGCCCAAGTATAGCCCAATGACAGAATGTCCCAGAGTGTTCTAAAGAACAACTAGAGCGCTAACAGTCCTACTTATTACAAAGGTATGGCACACCTGAAGCCATCTTGATTGGAATAAAGTGGTAACTCTTAAAACATTTAATTTAAAAAGGAACAAAATGAGGGGGTATATTTTGCCATATGAATTATGATTAGTGCTGCAGAAAGAAAAATTAGGGCACATTTTGAGTGACTTCTCAAACCCTCTTCAATTTCATTAAAAAATTCTGACATAGTCTCCCAAGATGGCCACCAGAGACAAAAGAGCCTAAATGTAGCCCAAATATCACCCAGATGTACCCCAAGTATAGCCCAATGACAGAATGTCCCAGAGTGTTCTAAAGAACAACTAGAGCGCTAACAGTCTTACTTATGACAAAAGTATGGCACACCAGAAGCCATCTTGATTGGAATGAAGTGGTAAGTCTGAAAACACTCAATTTAAAAAGGAACAACATGAGGGGGTTAATTTTGCCATAGAAAGTATGATTAGTGCTTCAGAAAGAAAAATTAGGGATCATTTTGAGTGACTTCTCAAATCCTCTTCTATTTCATTAAAAAAATTCTGACATGCAGACTGAAACATGCACTTTGAATACCAGCAGCAGACGTCCCTGGTGAGCAGTAGCTTTACTACAGTGATCTAATGTGCAACTAGAGTGCTAACATTCAGAATTTATGGCAAATGTGTGACACATCTGAATGCCTTCTTGATGGAACCAAAGTAAACAAGCATTGAAAATGCAATAGATCTCGCCCTCGTTTAAATTAAAGCCATTCTGTTTGTAATGAGGTGGCTTTTTAGCTTTGCTTTTATTAGTGTTTTTTCAACTTTCATGTAAATAACGCACCGTTTTCACCAAATCGACTTTGCCCAAGCACACCCTTCCCTTCGGCCAACAAATCCCAAAAATTTGGCACACCTGCCGATCCACTCTCCCTACAGCTCACCCAAGCCCCGTCCCTCTAGCGTAACTGGAACACCCCAAATTCACCTTCTCCATGCGCACCAAAAACTCCCATTGAATAACATGGCAATTCGCTACTCCGCACAAAAAGTGCTCTTTAAAGCACTTCCACTGCTCCGATCCGCTTCAAACTTGGCTGGACACTAGTTCCAGCGATTCCCTAACATCTCTCCAAAAATCAGCCCAATCCATCCACTGGAACGGGGACGAATTTCAACCCGAATACGCGCCCCCTGCAAACACAAAAAAAGCCATAAAACGGCCAAATCTCGACCAAAAACCGCCAAAATCCCTCAAAACCTTGCCAACACCAATACGCACGAAACTGAACCGGCCCCTCAGCCCTAGGCTCCGGGAACCCTACTTAATTGACCCAAAAGCCCTAAAAAAGCAACATAATACACACGAAAACGCCCTAACAACCCTAAAATGCATATAAGTATATGTATGCATGCATTTATGTTTGTATTTATATAGATATACAGATGATATATGTTTATATATGTATGTATATATATATATATTCACTGAAAAAACCATAGGCTATAGATCATATATAGTTAGGAATTAGCATTTACAAAACCTTGAAAATTCACTGAAAAAACCATAGGTTATAGACCATATATAGTTAGGAATTAGCATTTACAAAACCTTGAAAATTCACTGAAAAAACCATAGGTTATAGACCATATATAGTTAGGAATTCACATTTACAAAACCTTATTTTACTCACACAAAACCATTGAAATTCCATATATAGTTAGTTGCACTAACTATATATCGCGCACCCGCAATCCACTGCTGATGATGTCACATATTACATCATTCATGACATGGTCAGTGACATCACTGATGACATCACTGATGACATCTCAAATGACATCACTGATGACATCACTGATGACAACATCCAGTGACTGTATGTTTCTGTAAAGTTAAAATATGTCTTACATATTGAAGAATGAGTGGATGTATAAGTGTCTGGATGAAGGATTTAGTAGGTGCATGACTGACTGTATGAGTGAGTGATTAAATGTGTCTCACTGAGTGCATGGGTTAGTGACTAAACTGTCTTAATTTGTTGTTCTGTAAACTGTTGCATGTGTTGATAAGTAGCTATATGAGTAACTATATGGGTTATTGATTGGTTGCCCAAGTATTTGTATGGGAGACTGAGTGTGTGTGTGGGTGGCTGGGAGGTGTATGACTCTGTGCATAGATGTGTGAGCAGTTGATTCACTAGATGTATGGTTTCAAAAGTGCATGTGGAAACAGCTGTATGGGCGGTTGACTGTGTGCATGAGTGTATTGGTGAGTGAATGGATATCTCAGTGCTACATGTCAAAGTAAGTACATATGTAAAACACAGTACATGTGAGAGTTGACATATATAAATAACTGTGCATAAGAGCCAGTGAATGTGTGAGTGGCTGTATGGATCATTGTGAACTTGTATCAGGGATTGTATAAGAGAGTAAATATGTGTTAGTATATGTTTGAATAAGTAAAGTTTGTATAACTGTATAGTTGAGGAAATGGAGGTGTGATTGATTCTTTGCATGACTGACTAGGTGTGTGAGTAACTCCATGGATGAGTGACAGTCTGTGAGTGTCTGTTTACACTGATTGTATCTAAGGTTATATTAGAGTCTGAAGAGGTTCATCGTATTATCACATGAATGATATCATCAGTGATGTGATCAGTAATGTCAAATGAGATGTCATCAGTGATGTCATCAGTGATGTCATTTGAGATGTCATCAGTGATGTCATTTGAGATGTCATCAGTGATGTCATCAGTGATGTCACTGACCATGTCATGAATGATGTAATATGTGACATCATCAGCAGTGGATTGCGGGTGCGCGATATATAGTTAGTGCAACTAACTATATATGGAATTTCAATGGTTTTGTGTGAGTAAAATAAGGTTTTGTAAATGTGAATTCCTAACTATATATGGTCTATAACCTATGGTTTTTTCAGTGAATATATATATATATACATAATATAAATAAATCATCAAGTTCTGCAGACGCTGAACGGCGCCTTGACTCCTCTATATGACAGCGGCTCGTGCTGGGTGGCGAGCCCTTAAATCAATTCAAACGATCCCCACTCGATTCTTTGTATCCAAATCTGTGTGAAGAAGCACGAACTCAGGTTGCATAAAAAAGAGTTTTATTCTGCGAACGGCAACAAAATAGTACCTCGACGCGTTTCGGGAAACCTCCCTTGCTCACGAGTCAAGTTGTGTGCATTTCATTGGTCTAAATAAACAAAACATGTGATAACATAACATAAACAACAGACTACCGTTCTCCTCAACATTAAGTCCAGTAGTTAGAATGTGTCATTACAGTTACAATTTATGCCTCGATATCTTATTTAATTCAAATGGAAATATTACAAAAGTACTTTTTCAGCTTAACCACGCCGTGTTCGTTGCACTTGTGTCAATAAAGTTATTCCCCAACTCTTTTTAGTTTTTGCTTGGCGAAAGCTGCGCTCTGCACAGCTTTTTCGCGCAGGCAAAAACCTAATGAGTATGGTTCGGGAGACAGGAACGGCCCCCGTCTTCCATTGGCTAGCTCCATAAATGGAGGCTAGCCATTGGAAGACGGGCCTGTCCGTCAATGCCGGACCAGATTCGGGGGCGTTCCCGAGAATTTTTGGCTTTTGGCTACGTCACGCTACGTCAGCCAAAAGCCGGGAACGCCCCCGAATCTGGTCCGGCATTGCCTGCACCCGCCTTCCTGACCTTCTCGGTTTCTTCCCTCAGCCACTGAGTTGCGTTCCTTGTTCGCTAATTAAATTTCTTTCTTTGCTGATCACTTCTAATAGGCTCGGACGGGAATAATTATGCGGAGATATTTCATGGCCTGCCGGATCAGGAATTCCCAGGGAGTTAGTGACAGGCCTTTCAGTCGCTGGCAGCCTTTCCCCCGGTGCCGAACAAGGCCCGAGCAGCGGCCCCGGGGGGAACCGGGAGCCCAGCCTGCTCCCACTGTCACTCACACCCCGGCCTCCTCCTTCTCGGCGCCCCCACCCCTCCACTCCACTCCCCTTCCCTCCCCTCCACTCCTCTTCACACCCACTCACTCCCCTCTCCCCTCCTCCGAATTCCGCCGCCGCCGCCTCCTCCACGCAGCCGATTCTACCCCTTCCCGCCCCCTCCCGCCCCCTGCTCCTTTACCCGCCACTGGCAGCCGCAGCGGGGGACCTCCAGCCCTGCACACTCACAGAATGAGCTTCTCCTGAAGGGCAGCTCTCGACGCCCCTTGATCTCTGATCCCCGAACAAGTGACTCTTTTTTTTTTTCCGAGTGGTTTGGTCTGGCCTGTTTTGATTGTATCCCCACTGACTTTCGCATTAGCCCGCCTCCGCATTTTATCCTTCCTGGCTCACCACTGATCGCACTCCCGCCAGGTTAGCCCCGCCCCTTCGTCCGTGTCTGGTCCGGCACTCTTTCATGTTCATGAATGTTTTATCACACTCGGTGTGCGTCTCAAGGGAGGCCAAAGATTGTTTACATTGTCATGTAAGCCCCTTTTATTTGAGCCTGTAAGGGGATTACCGGTAATCGGCAAAAAAATGGGCAATCACCCTGTAATTACTTACAGAAGAGGGAGAAACCTGCAAGACCAGCTAATACACAGCCACTATAAAACACCAAACCCCAAAAAAGCGTGGCTAAAAACCAAAGGCTTCATCAAGTGTTATAACTGTAAAGCATGTGAGATTGCCAAACCGACAACCCAGATATCCATGCCAAACAAAAAAACATTGATTCAACAAGAAAATGCCAGTACTGCACTTCAATTCAATAATTTCTTCTAATTGAGTAACAATCCTCAATTATGAAAGACCAATCTTTTAGTCTGGTTTCTTATGAATATTTCTTTTTATTATTTGATTATTATTCCTTATGTTTTTTATATTTTTGTTGGACCTTTTTGAACAAAAGTTATTTCACAAAAAAAGAGACTTGAAAGGTGTATACAAAAGCAAACAATATATATCAAAGATTGTCACAACTTAAATATGATGTATATCACTTTGCAAAAAACATTCAGTGGACACAATAGACATTCAAAGGACAACATTAAGTGCACTTAGAGACATGAATATACAAGACTAGACAAATTGACAACACATTAACAAATTGAACCTGTTCAGAAACTAGTGTACACGCCCTGTATTGAATAAAGTTTTTTGGAGAACAGGTGCGGGTACTAGTGGTTAGTACAAAATTTGTTTATGCATGTTTTCATGTAATAGACCATCTGATAATTCAGTTTTTAAGTTGTAATCCTGGGGAGATTGGTCTATTTGAGAAAGCGGGGGTGAAGAGAACAGGGGTCGACGCGTTTCGAATCCCTTATGTGCCAGGGATTCTCATCAGGACCGTGAAGATTCAATCTACAGAAGTAAACATAAAAAACATTCTGTCAGTCATACTCACAACACTCAACTTCTGTCAGTCACACACACTCTCTTAGATCATACCTGTATTTATGGTTCTACCAAAAAACGGACTAAAACATGCTCTTTCACACTTCTAAACAATCCAGCAATCAACATAACACATTCAATATTAAAAACTACGCTTCCCAGAAGCCTTAGCAGCAAGTTCAAATCACTTATACAACCGGGTCAACCGGTACAATCACAAACGCGCCTCAGTGCTGGACGGAGCCGCATATGGAGGAGACTTGACAAACGATTACCGGTAAGAATTCCCTAGCGTGAAGCCATACTGCTTCAATCCATCAGCGCACTTTTGAATACCGCCTGATGAAATCCGCCATTCGAACATAATTTTAGAACGCAGCTGGACCCAAGGCATTTTTTAATTCTTCCCATACGAACACAAATGAACGCCACCAAACGCTTAATGACTCCATTGATTCGCACACCCGGCACCTAGAAAGAATGCCAGAGGCATTCAAACAAATATAAGAGCTCGATTACACCCACCCCACCAAACCCGTTTTATCAATATGAGCATAACCGTGCCATCTTCATCACTGAACACAGGATTGCCAAAGTCAATAGGACATTTCTCTTTTCTTCATTACAGGATTGTTTGAAGAAATCGATAGCAATAATACTGACCACGCGGTCACACCGCCTATTCATGTAAGTACCCAGATTTACGACCGTTACCATTGTGCCTGCGTTACTGGCTAACCAATACTAATTATGCCCATTGAATTCTTAACATTACAGCTACACGAGTAGCCCCTCTGTAGAGAGACCGACCACTGAACCATAAATACAGGTATGATCTAAGAGAGTGTGTGTGACTGACAGAAGTTGAGTGTTGTGAGTATGACTGACAGAATGTTTTTTATGTTTACTTCTGTAGATTGAATCTTCACGGTCCTGATGAGAATCCCTGGCACATAAGGGATTCGAAACGCGTCGACCCCTGTTCTCTTCACCCCCGCTTTCTCAAATAGACCAATCTCCCCAGGATTACAACTTAAAAACTGAATTATCAGATGGTCTATTACATGAAAACAT
This sequence comes from Lissotriton vulgaris, assembly GCF_964263255.1. Taxonomy (NCBI): domain Eukaryota; kingdom Metazoa; phylum Chordata; class Amphibia; order Caudata; family Salamandridae; genus Lissotriton; species Lissotriton vulgaris. Next base: position 57,805,455 of record NC_141691.1, on the reverse strand, counting down.
GCATAAACAAATTTTGTACTAACCACTAGTACCCGCACCTGTTCTCCAAAAAACTTTATTCAATACAGGGCGTGTACACTAGTTTCTGAACAGGTTCAATTTGTTAATGTGTTGTCAATTTGTCTAGTCTTGTATATTCATGTCTCTAAGTGCACTTAATGTTGTCCTTTGAATGTCTATTGTGTCCACTGAATGTTTTTTGCAAAGTGATATACATCATATTTAAGTTGTGACAATCTTTGATATATATTGTTTGCTTTTGTATACACCTTTCAAGTCTCTTTTTTTGTGAAATAACTTTTGTTCAAAAAGGTCCAACAAAAATATAAAAAACATAAGGAATAATAATCAAATAATAAAAAGAAATATTCATAAGAAACCAGACTAAAAGATTGGTCTTTCATAATTGAGGATTGTTACTCAATTAGAAGAAATTATTGAATTGAAGTGCAGTACTGGCATTTTCTTGTTGAATCTTACATTGGCGCAGCCTTACTGCGTTGAAGCCAGAACCCCCATTGTTGCCACAAACAAAAAAACATGGCAAATCAGGGAGTGCATCACGTGCAACAGTCACTATACTGTATACATGATTGAATGTCCCTGCAAATTGCGATATATCGGAAGCACCATATGCGAACTGAAAAAACGCATCTTGGAACATGCGCGTGCGACAACACACAAAGACAGAAACAACGCAGTCGCAAAGCATATGGAGAGCCATCACCAGGGGGACTGGAAACAGCTACGCTTTTGGAGCATCAAAACAATGACTCCCTCAGAAAGAGGAGGGCACAATGAAAAAATCCTGCGGCAAAAGGAGTCAAGGCACATACTAAACTTCAGGACAATGACCCCGTTTGGCCTTAACCAATCGGAGGAACTCTACATACATCTGTGAAAAGTCCAAAAGTCTTGTAACTCCATTAAAACAATCCTAATCCTGACAAAGCATCCCGTTTGCATTCAATAACAATTTTAATGTTCACCTTCACACCTTACAAACTAATTCACAGATAAAAACAAACCCAAATCACAATACCCGTCAAACAAATCAACCTACCCAAGCCCACTGGAGGGCAGAAAACCGAAAACCAAAAAACCTTAAATCACAACCCTCAATTGGGGATCCAAAATCACTGTGCTAAAAAACAGGTCTGCTGACTACAAGACCCATAAACCCCAGGGCCAGGACCAATTTAAACTAATCGCATCGATCCCAATCTGCCCCCTGGAGGGCTATATGTGAAATCATATCAGTCAAAACAGCTCCCACCAAATCAAAACTTGAAAATACAACCTTTCCATTGGCAAGTTGACACATGAACAATGCCGTGAAAATAACGGAACCAAAACATGTCAATTGAACTACAATATCCAGAACTCTGAGGAGTGGGAACTGGTGCAGTGAACATGTGACTATGATGGGTGGACACGTGAATGTCCCCGGATAAAAATAGAAAAAAGAGCAGACTGATTGAACTACATTACCCAGAGCACTGCAGGGTGGAAATTGATGCGATACTGACTGTGTGGGGTGAAACACATGAATGTCTCCTTGAAAACAACGGAAACAACAGCAGACTGAATGAACAACATAACCCAGAACTCTTAAGGGTTGTGATATTGACCTTGTATTACTAGCCACGCCCACTTGGGCGGTAACTTTTGTGTTTCAGGAAATGTGGTTTTTTTATATAACTGTGATAGTGCACTTTTCAAACTGACCGTGACCAAGACAGCGGAGGCTGTCGAAACGCGTTGGTTTTTGTCTTGGTTTTGACACCCTATGGATTTAAAATAAACAACCTTGAAATCATACTCCTTGTGAATCGTATTGGGTAAATTGCGACTCCAGGATTTCCTTCGGTGGAAGGAATCGTTGTTTGGATAAAGTAGCGGTTGGGCTCAACCGCAGGAGTAACGCGGCCACAACTAGCAGCGCCTACCGGGAAAGAAAGAGAGCCATATGGATTGATATATATATATATATATATATATATATATATATATATATATTAGTAGCCCATCCCGATGTTGTCTGGGAGCAATCATGGCTCAGGGACCCGCCCGCCCCGAAGTTGTGCAGTATTATGCCTCTATGTTTACTTTGTACGCTTTTGTAATCTGCCCACGTCACTACCCACATCACTTTTTCCTTCTGTAATGCCCCGTTTGGTACCTTCTCCCGATTGTCATTTTAGCTTTAAGCTGACCTCTCCACTTTGTACGCTTTTGTAACCAGCACACGTTTCTTTTTCCGTTTGGTACCTGTGGCTCGCTCATCGCTCCTCTCCGCCGCCGCTCCTCCCTCACGTTTGCTTTGTTCACTGCTTACTTGGTGCCCTACCTCATCCGCCGCTCACCGCTCCTCCCCGCCGCCGCTCCTCACTGCCTGCCCGCCGATCCTCACCGCCTGTCCGCTCATGTCCGCCACTTCTCCGCTCGTCACTGCTCCTCCCCGCGCTGATCTCCACCGCTCCTCGTCACTGCACCTCCCCGCGCTGATCTCCACCGCTCCTCCCCACGCTGATCTCCGCCGCTCCTCGCGCTCGTGTACGCCGCTCCTGATGTAAGGCTACTTTGAAGGGACTACTTTTTTTTTTTTACTTATATTTTTTAAATAACGTATTTTTTTTTAATTTATATAGCCTATGTCCATCTGCACACCCTGAGGATTACAACGTTGTATCGGGTGTGTGGATTGGCGCTATGGTTCCAGAGTTTACCGCCCTCAAAGCCTAAAAGTTCTTCCTTTATAATAGTAGTATAGATGTCACTCTGCAGACCCTGACAATTCCAATGATGTATTGGGTGTTTGTATTGGCGTTGTGGTTGCCGAGTTTACCCACCTCAAAGGTTCCCAGTTCTTGCTTTATAATAGTATATATATATATATTCACTGAAAAAACCATAGGTTTCACACCAGTTATAGTTAGGAATTAGCATTTAAAAAACCTATTAAATTCACTGACAAAACCAGTTATAGTTAGCTGGAAATTTTACTGATATAAAACCAATGAAATTCCACGTTATAGTTAGTTGGACTCACTATAACTTGCGCGTGCAATGCACTGCTGATGACGTCACATATTACATCACTCATGACATGGTCAGTGACATCACTCATGACATCACTGATGACACCATCCAGTGAATATGTGTCTTTCTGAAAAATAAATATTAGTGAGTAATGTTTAAATATTTAAATATATATATTATTGTTTCACTTTGTGTATAAGTGGCTACATGTGTTGGTAAGTAGCTACATGCGTATGTATATGGGTTATTAGATGTTTCTCTTAGTATCAGTATGAGTGTCTATATGGTTTGGTGGGGGTATTACTTAGCACATAGATGCATGAGTGACTGACTCGCTGTTTGTATGTGTTTTGAAGACAGCATATGTGCAGGACTGTATGGATGGATGAGTGTGTATATGTGTTTGTTAGTGAGTGAATGACTGTCTCACTAGTGTCTTTATCAGTAACTACATATGTTTTAATCTAGTATATGTGAATATTGATGTATATAAGTGAGTATATGTGAGAGTAAGAGATTGTAAGAGTTCCTGTTTAAATAAGTATGTGTTTCTATAAGTGATTGTTTAAGAGAATAAATATGTGTAATTTTCAATACAAGTAAGGTGGAAGTGTGTGTATAACTCTATATTCAAATAAATGGATGTTCAATAGTTTATTTGCACGTGTGAGTATGTGTGTGAGTAACTTTTGGATGACTGTCGGTGTGTAACAGGATGTATAGGTGTATCACTTCATATGATAAGTGAGTATATGTATGAGTGACTATATAGAACTGTTGGTGAATGACTGGATGTGCATATAGATGGTGGAATTACTGAATTGCTTGTTGTAACTGATATGGGTATCTCCATTTTTTTTTAAATTTCAGTTTCTATTTTTGAATATGTGTTTCAATGGTTACATTACAGTGAAAGGAGGTCTGTCACTATGTCACAAGGATGGTGTCATCAGTGATGTCATGAGTGATGTCACTGACCATGTCATGAGTGATGTAATATGTGACGTCATCAGCAGTGCATTGCACGCGCAAGTTATAGTGAGTCCAACTAACTATAACGTGGAATTTCATTGGTTTTATATCAGTAAAATTTCCAGCTAACTATAACTGGTTTTGTCAGTGAATTTAATAGGTTTTTTAAATGCTAATTCCTAACTATAACTGGTGTGAAACCTATGGTTTTTTCAGTGAATTTCAAAGGTTTTTTAAATGCTAATTCCTAACTATAACTGGTGTGAAACCTGTGGTTTTTTCAGTGAATTTCAAAGGTTTTTTTAATGCTAATTCCTAACTATATAAGACCTGAAAGCCCACCAGGAATCTCCAGTATGCGCCAGGGGACTGCATTGCAGAGAGGTGTAATGAAGCCACAACCCTTTTTACACCTCTCTGCAACGCAGCCCCCGTGCATGTTTGAAGAGGGGAAACTAATTCCCCTTGCATACTGGGGGCCCCTGGGGGCCTATTAGCCCACCTGGAACCTCCAGTATGCGCCTGGGGCTGCATTGCAGAGGTGTAATGAGACTATGCCCCTTGTTACACCTCTCTGCAACGCAGCCCACTGCCGCGTTTGCAGAGGGGGAACTAATTCCCCTTGCATACTGGGGGTCCCTGGGGTCAACTAGTCCACCAGGAGCCTCCAGTATGCACGAGGGAGCTGCATTGCAGAGAAGTGTAATGAGGCCACACCCTTGTTACACCTCTCTGCAATGCAGGCCACTGGCGCCTTTGCAGAGGGGGGACTAATTCCCCTTGCATACTGGGGGTCCCTGGATCATATCTGCCCAAACACCGATATTCCGAACGATTGTAAATGACTTTTCTTGAGAAACATTTGGATTTGGATTATCATGTCCTATACTTTGGAATTTTTGAAAGACTGACTTTGAGGATGCTATAAATTACTCAAGTCTGCCCGAATTGTGTGGGTAAAATTGATACCTAGTCACTTTTAATAAGAATATACTTATGTCTCGTCTAACATTTGGAAGAAATATCTAGTTATATGACAACGGGATACCGACATAACTTGAAGGAAATAAGAACGCCCTGAAGAAGTTCTGTTGTACAGAACGAAACGTTTCGGCTGGCTGTGGTACATAAACTTAAGGAAAATAAAAGCATTTGAATATACACCAAGATTCAGCGCTTCAATAAGTACTCTAAGTGATATGATTTGATTGGACTCATTGTGAAAGTGGTGCTGTGCCAAACTTTGGAATATTCTCCACTACTCTCTACTACTTACTCTCTCCCACTCTCTACTACTCACTCTCTACTGCTCTCTACTACTCACTCTACTACTTACTCTCTACTACTCTCTACTACTCAGTCTCTACTACTCACTCTCTACTACTCTCTACTACTCACTCTACTATTCACTCTACTACTCTCTACTACTCACTCTGCTACTCTCTCTACTGCTCTCTACTACTCTCTACTACTCACTCTCTACTCTCTATTACTCACTCTCTACTCTCTACCTCTCTTCCTCTCTACCTCTACACCTCTACCTCTCTACCTCTCTCTACACGCACACATATAGACATATATGCATATATATATGTGCATATGCATTTATATATATGTATGTGTATATATAAAAAAACAACTAAACATTTTTTTTTCTAATCAGCTACTTTTAAAACTGTCATTCTTTTTCCCCATGGTACACTCCCCGGTACGCTTACCGGTGCGCGTACCGGGCGCTCACCCCGCGAAAATAAAAAAAATTTTTTTTTTTTTTTTTGCCCCGTGGGGCCCTTTTATGGCCCCCACATCAAACCTAGGGGGTCAAGGGGGGTCTACTCTGCCCCCTTATGGTCATTTCCCCCTTTGTTTTGGCCACCTCTTGTGTCTCGATCCTACCGAGACACAAGATGGCGGCCGCTCCGGACTGTTTAGAATGTTTACAGACACCCCAGAGCCAATCAGCTTTCTCCGCGCAAGTCGCGTGACGCGCCCGGTGCGCGTACCGGTGCGCTTACCGGAGCGCTGCTATAGATATATATATTTTTTTGAACCTTAATTACTCAAAATCCACTGGAGCACATATCTTGAGACATAGCAAAGGCACATCGGGCTACCAGTCCCTACAATTTTGCCAAGTTTGGTGGAAATCCATTCAGCCGTTCGGGCTAAAAGTGAAATCGACCGCCCTATGGAAATTAACATGGGGAAAACGCGTTTTGGGACCCCCCTTTTATCTCGGCCCCCGCTTGACGAATCCCCCCCAAACTTTCAGGGAAGGACCGGACCGCCATGAGACCATTTTCCTGAAAATTTCAGGCAGATTCGTCAACCGGCGCCAAAGTTATTCAAAATAGAATGTTGAGATTTAACATTGAAAATTATCCTAACTATAACTACCTACTGGCGACCGCCAGTAGGTAATATATATATGTATATATATATATATATATATATATATATATTACCTACTGGCGGTCGCCAGTAGGTAGTTATAGTTAGGATTTTTTTCAATGTTAAATCTCAAAATTCTATTTGGAATAACTTTGGCGCCGGTTGACGAATCTGCCTGAAAATTTCCTCAAAATGGCCTCGTCGAGCTCCGGTCCTTCCCTGAAAGTTTGGGGGGGATGCATCAAGCGGGGGCCGAGATAAAAGGGGGTCCCAAAACGCGTTTTCCCCATGTTAATTTCCATAGGGCGGTCGACCTCACTTTTAGCCCGAACGGCTGAATGGATTTACACCAAACTTGGCAAAATTGTAGGGACTGGTAGCCCGATGTGCCTTTGCTATGTCTCAAGATTTGTGCTCCAGTGGATTTTGAGTAATTTAGGTTAAAAAAAATATATATATCTATAAGCGCGCCCCGGTACACGGCACCGGGCGCGCCACGCGACTTGCACACGGAAAGCTGATTGGCTCTTGGGTGTCTGTAAACATTCTAAACAGTCCGGATCGGCCGCCATCTTGTGTCTCGGTAGGATCGAGACATGAGAGGTGGCCAAAACAAAGGGGGAAATGACCATAAGGGGGCAGAGTAGACCCTCCCTGACCCCCTAGGTTTGATGTGGGGCTTTAAAAGGGACCCGCTTGTCCAAAAAAAAAAAGGAATTTTTTTTTCGATTTTTTGCGGGGGGAGCGCCCGGTACGCGCACCGGGAAGTGGACTGGTGAGCGTACTATGGGGAAAAAAGAATGATAGACTTTTCAAATATTGTATGTTTATTGTATGTTTGAACCCTTAACCCCCTGAATCTGTTGAAATTTAAAGGATCCTTGTCTGCTCCCAGCGCTCTGAGACCTTCGGGTGATTTATGCGCTTTATAAGTGAAATAAATGTAAATGTAAATGTAAAATTGTTCTTTTTGTTGTTTTTTTTTTCTTTCTTTATTTAAGTACCAACATGTAGGTACCAATGCAGAGTCTAAAATTTAATATACACTGTCTCCTTTGTAGATATCTTGCATGTTGTTACAGAAGTTATTGTAGTATATGGAATTCATACCATAGTCTGTCAGGAAAGCAGAAACAATATGAAGGCAGGAGATGATAAAGAATTTGAATTTAAAAAAATTTGTATAGCGCACTTCTACCACGCGGTTTCTTGGCGCTTTTAGATTGCGAGGAGACAAACAGGAGCGGAGGGAATCTAGACATTATAGGCTCGGGAGAAGAGCAGAGTTTTAAGACCTTTCCGGAACTCAATGTAAGAGGGTGTCATACGGAGTTCCGTCGGGAGGGAGTTCCAGAACGCAGGAGCGAGAACTGCAAATTTTGTTCCGCCCGCCTTTTTCTTTCTGAAACGGGGGGTAATTAACAGGGCCTGATGGGTGGATCGAAGCTCTCTACCCGGCGTGTAGGGCTTGATGGCGGAGCAGATGAACTCCGGGGCGGTGCCCATTTTGGCCTGAAAGGTGGTACAGCCAAGCTTGAACAAGGCTCGCTCTTTCACCGGGAGCCAGTGCAGGGCCTGCAGTAAAGGAGTAGCTCGGTGGAATTTGGGCAGGCCGTGAATCAGGCGGGCGGCCTGGTTCTGCACTAGCTGCAGACGGTGAATGGCGTAGGCTGGGGCGCCATTGTAAATGATGTTGCCATAGTCAAGGCGCGAGAGCACCATAGCCATCACTATGATCTTTAGGGCAGGTAGAGAGAAGAAGCGAGAGATCTTCCTGATGGTTCTGAGGGAAAAAAAGCAGGAGGAAACAACCGAATTGACCTGTGAGTGAACGGAAAGTGAAGAGTTCAGGAAAATACCAAGGGTTTTGACCTTGGGGACAGGGAGCGGGGGGACACCAAGTGAAGAAGGCCAGTGGGAAGGGGACCAGGGAGTGCAACCACCTCCGGTCAAGACTAACTCCGTCTTGTCCGGATTGAGTTTGAGGTGGTTGCAGTTCATCTAATCCTGGATGAACAACATGACGGATTGGACGTTCAGGGAAGATGAGGAAGAGTGGGAAAGGTTAAAAATTAGCTGGAGGTCATCTGCGTAATTGAGCATCGTGACCTCGAGCTGCTGTAACATAAAAATAAGAGGGTAGATGTATAAATTAAACAAAAGAGGGGAAAGTGAGGAACCTTGGGGGACTCCACATACAACCTTACGAGAGGCAGCGGTGAAACCAGCTAGGTGGACCGCCTGAGCCCTATCACTCAGGAAGGACTCAAGCCAGGCGAAGGCCAGGCCCTCTATACCTGCCGCCCTGACACGGGTGAGGAGGATGGAGTGGTCCACCGTGTCAAAAGCGGCGGACAGGTCTAAGAGGATGAGGGCCTGCGGGAGGTTTGTATCAATGCCCTCGCGTAGGCTGTCCATCACTGAGGTCACCACCTTCTCCGTAGAGTGGAGGGGGCGAAAGCCCGCCTGCCGGGGGGAGAGGCAGTGGTTAGTTTCCACGTAGGTGCTCAGGGTGCTGGTTACATGGGTTTCTAGAACCTTGCCCAGGTAAGGCAGAAGGGAGATGGGACGGTAATTAGAGAGATTAAAGAGATGTTAAATACACATTGGAGATAATATAGTGGGAGAAAGGAAGTAACTATGAGCAACTTACTATGTAATACAAAAAAGTTGCACAGTATATTTTAAGTCTGACTTTACATTATAATCAATTTGGTACTAGTTTAAGAAATACATATAAAAATGAATAATGTCTCAAACAATTGTTGAATTATTAAATATAAATTTATTTTTCAGATTCCTTTTCCAAATTTAACAGAACTTCTAATATTTGATTGTCGGAAATGTCCTCATTTTGAATCAGGAAATCTACTGATTGTACATATTGAAGTAGTTCATAGTCCCGTGATTCATCCATGAATTCTGAGTCATTGGGTTCAATAACTTTTTCATTGTTGCTCTCCAGAACAATTTCGATGGAAATGTTTTGCTCTCCTTCCATTTTTGTGCTGTAATTTGCATTTAAAAAAAATATATCAGTAGAGATAGGGCACTGTTGGGTTTAAGTTCAGACAGGTCCCTTAGTTTTTTTAACAGTGAAGTTATCTTTGGGCAGTGAATGGTATCAGGCTGGAAGTAGAAATATAAAAAAGTGTATGTGATAAAGCCTAAGTAAATTCATAATTATACAAGACAAGCCTAACTCCATCCATAACTATAACAGAGAAGTCTATCTCATTCTATAACTATTACAGAGGGATAGTATATAACTATCAGAAAATGTTTTCCAAATAAGCTTAAAGTGCACAACATACTTCAGTATTTAAAATAACATCTTACCTTTCAAAAAGAAGTTTAAGTTGTCAGTGAAAATGCTCTTGAAATGTACTTCAGGAAGTAGTAGTCAAAAAAGCTGTGTTTCTCTCTCTTTCTTTATATATATTCAGGCACATAACCAATCAAATGTCATGAAATAATAGTAGAAAATGAAAGTAACATTTTAATTGGTTTTCAATTCTAACACTTCATATGTGTTTTTTTCATGTAATTTACCTCAGGATATTTAGTCAGGCCTACAACATAAATGTCTCAATGGAATTCCATCAAATTTGGGTAAATGGTAGGGACTGCTATGTAGTAGGGCCTATTCTATATTTGATGAAAGTGTCTCCAGTGGTTTTTATGTAAATTAACTTCCCACATTTTTTTAGAACAAGCTATGGAACAAGCTCAAGAGGATGGAGTTAACTTAGAAGATTTGGTAAAGCAACTAAACGTTGAGCAGAAAAAGATATATGACGAAGTTACAGAACAGATTGAACATGGATTCAGACATGAGAAAAAAGTGTGCTCATGTACATCATTTAAGCCTGTTCGACTGTACGTAAGTGGAGAAGCGGGAACAGGAAAATGTTTTCTGATTAAAGCCATTGCAACTTATTTGCAGAAAAGGACTGATTCACCGCTGTCTTGTGTTGTAACTGCTCCAACTGGACTGGCAGCACATAACATTAAAGGGATTACTCTACATCGTTTACTGATGCTGCCAGTTGAGCATGATAATAAATTGCATTACAACAAGTTATCTGGAGATGCGTGTTCTGAAGTTTCCAGAGTCTTGAAGAAAATGAAACTTCCTATCATTGATGAAGTAAGCATGGTCTCAAATCTAATGCTTGCTTTTGTGCATTTGAGAATGCAAGAAATTCTTAGAACAGAGTATGATGTGTTATTTGGAGGAAAACACATTATTGTTTTTGGAGATCTATTGCAGTTGACTCCAGTAAAAGGACAACCAGTGTTTAAAATGCTCACGCATGAAGCTACCAGGAAGTCCCTTGGAAGCATTGGAAACGTTAATATATGGTTAAATTTTAAATATGCTGAACTGCTTCAAAATATGCTACAAGCAAAGGATGAAGATTATAAAAATATTCTACAAGATGTAAGAATTGGAAAAGTAAGTGAGCTTGGGAAAGAAGCTTTACATGCTCGATTAATTTCAAATTTGTATCCAAATGAAAACATTCTTCCAGAGAATATTTTTAAAAAAATGACTGAGAAGAAATCTGGGATATGTTTGATGCCAACTCTTCAAGAATGTTCCATCTTCAACAACAAAATGTTAAAGTTAGAAAATGAGGAGATTGTGAAACTGGAAGCAATAGATAAAATAGAGCATATGGGTGCAACAATTGTTTTGTCAGAAAATTTGAAAACAAAATTGGATTCATTAGAGAAAATTATTTCTAAAACAGCTGGTTTTGAAAAGACTCTGAATGTGTGTTTAAATTGTCGTATCATTTTGAGAACGAATTTAAATGTTGAAAGAGGTCTGGTAAATGGAGCAATGGGTTATGTTGTTGATTTTGTGAATTATAGAAATAGAGATGGAATTGAATTTTTAAAAATAAAATTTGATGGTATTGAGCAAGTACAACAAATCAGTCATTGTTCTGCTAGATTTTTACTTGTAAAAGACTTATATGTTCGCCGAAAACAGTTTCCTGTTTGTTTGGCATATGCAGTAACAATTCATAAATCTCAAGGTTTAAGTGTAGATAGTGCTTTGGTAAACATTGGAAGATCTGTGTTTAAAGGGGGTATGGCATATGTGGCATTATCACGAGTCAGAACTTTATCAGGATTGTACTTGATTGAGTGTGATGAGACAAAGATTTGTGCAGATCTAGATTGTGTTAAAGAATACAATAGGTTAAGAAGAGAGTATGCTCCATATTTGCCTCAATATCCTCTGTTTGAAAATCGCGTGGTAGGCCGAAAAAGAAGAAATGAGAATAATTGCAGTGAGGTAGTACCAAAAAGACGAAAAGTAGATGAAACTGTAATTCAAAACAGAAAGAAAAAGGATTCTGATGAAAATGTTGTTGGATTTCAGTTTGAAAATAGTTCTGGTGTCAATTGCTATGCTAATGTAGTGGTTAATGTTGTTTTTTTTCTTCAAACTTTACAAGAACAGATTGTTGAAAATCGGGATCAAGGATTGTGTGGTTTATTGAATTCTGTGTTTGAGAAATGTAGCAGTGATAGAGCAAAAATAGAAAGTGTAACAGAAATTCGAAATATTTTAGATATGTGTTCTGGTCAAGATAAATTTTCACAGAACATTCAGCAGGATTGTCAGGAATTTTTACTGTATATGTTTGGTGTTTTGGAAGATGAAGGTGTAGATGTAGATAATCCTTTCAGCCTTTCTTATCAATGGCACCATGACTGCCACAATTGTAGTTCATCAAGTAATACTAGAATAGACACTGAAAGATTTATATATTTGACTTTACCAGACTGTAAATCAGTGTCATTTAAAAATCTAGTTTTAGTAAAGGTAATTGGCCTTTGAAGACGGGAATAGTTAATAAAAGTTAGTTAGTTAGTTAATCTAATGTTTAAAATTATTTATCTCATATAGGTACTGTAAGTGGATCTCATAGTAAAAAATACTCATATATCTGACACGATTTGGCCGTAAGGAAAGTGTAAGGTATGATGTTCTTAGATCTCTTTTCATAGGAAGTCGATGAAATGGAAGTTAAAGAGAACAGCAGACTTTTTTTTCCACCAAAAGGACCTTCACTATCTTCTATTTGGGCTCACAGAAAAGTAAGTGAATCAAAGATTAGTGTGCGTATATGAGTTGTAGGTTTTTATGTTTTTTTTTAAACACAATCTTTTAGATTATGTTTTTTTTCCCCGCTGTTATATGATGAAGAGTTTGAACTCACTAATTTAAGTGAAATTTAATATATTCTGAGAACAGCAAAAATAAACAATGTAACATATTGTATAAGTTATTCTATAGTTTGCATTGTGTAATTTATATTGTATTCCAATTGTCTCACACTCATTTTCCTTTTTTCACCCTTATTTAGCTCTCTTTACTCACTTACACTGCCTTTTTTTAACTTTGTTTCATCGCTGTTTCTTTACTCCACTTCATTCACAACTCCTCAATCCAATTTCAACTGTCTGCATTTCCTCTCTCCCTTCCACCACTTTTTATCTTTCTCACATTCTCTCAGTACCACGCTTTAGTTCTCTTCACCTCTCTTTCCTTTTTTTGCTCCTTTACTCTTTTTCCTTTCTCACTCATTGTACTGCAGTTCAGTCAGTCCTTCCCTTTGTCTTTCTGTGTACTTACTCTCTCACTCCTTTTTCCTCCATCGTTCTATATTAACCTCATTCCCTTCATCCCTTCACTCTGTGACTCCCCTTCACTCACTCTCAGTCATCTTCTATTCCTCTTTCTTATTAATAGTTCCTCATTTAGACTCCTCTCCTTTTCACACATTTTCCTTTTACTTTCTTATCTTTCCTGATTTCGTTTTGGTATCTCGCATTCTTTTAGTATCTTACATATCTTCAGTAATTTGTTCTCTTTCTATTTCTTTTTCCCTCTTTTTTCTCTTTCTACATTACTTTATTTCTGTTTTTGTATCCTTCACTATTGCTTTATTTCTTAGTAAACTTTTTTAGATTTTTTACCTCTTGACCTGTTTCTTCTATTTTAAAATATATATTTTATTAATTATAACTTGTTTTTTCTTTTGTCTTTCACAGATACAAAGTGTAGTTTAAAGATGCAAGTACATTTACATTAATTATATGGTAAGTGTGACTACAAAATGTAATTTATCATCACCCTTTGTTTTAACCTCATTACTTTTCTGTCACCCTACCTCACCCCTGTTTTCTTACTCTGCTTCCCTCACTTATTCTTATCCTCCATATTTACTTCTCTTTTCCTTACTTTCCTACCACATTCAACTTCTTTCAGTGCCCCTGCTCACCCACACTCCCTCTCTTTCCTTTTTTTTCTGCTTCACTTAGTCCCTTTCTGAAACTCCTTCCTTTACTCTCTCTGTTCTTTCTTTCTGTCACTCCCATGTCTTACCCTTATTCACTTTTATCCACCCTCTTTCACTCCTCTTTACTTACACTCACTGCTATTTTCTTTCCCTCCGTCACCATTGTTTCTTTTCTCTGGTTCCGTCACTACCTTTCATTCCTCATCCTTTACTCTCCTTCCTTTTACTGTCATCACCCATTCACATTCTCCTAGAACATCTGCTTTAGTTTTCTTCCTCTTTCTTCTCTTCTCTTGCTCCCTTATTCATTTTCCTTTTCTCAGTTACTTCCTCTTATACCTTTTCTCTGTTTTACTATCTCTTACACAGTCCCTCTGTGTTTCTCCCTCTAGCTCTCTTTCTCTTTACACCACTCTCTTTTTTTCCCCATTCCTCATGCTCACTCCTTTTTTTTTGTTGGTGCGCTGACGGGACGCGGCCCGGTATGCGCACCGGGGCGCTGACCGGTACGCGCACCAGGAGCGCTCCTGAGTGAAATATTAAAAAAAAGAATATACTTTAAAAAAATATATATATTATATTAATATACAATATAGGATTAATTTTTTGAAAAACATACCTTTCTAAGCTATGGATATTTGCAAAAAAATAACCTTAGAAATTCACAAAAAAACACATAGGTATGAGTCCATATAAAAAGTTAGGAATTAGCAGTTAAAAACCCTATGAAATTCACTGAAAAAACCATAGGTTTCACACCAGTTATAGTTAGGAATTAGCATTTAAAAAACCTATGAAATTCACTGAAAAAACTATAGGTTTCATACCAGTTATAGTTAGGAATTAGCATTTAAAAAACCTATTAAATTCACTGAAAAAACCATAGGTTTCACACCAGTTATAGTTAGGTGGAAATTCTACTGACATAAAATCAATGAAATTCCCACGTTATAGTTAGTTGGACTCACTATAACTTGCGCGTGTAATGCACTGCTGATGACATCACATATTACATCACTCATGACATGGTCAGTGACATCACTCATGACATCACTGATGACACCATCCTTGTGACAGAGTGACTGACCTCCTTTCACTGTAAAGTAAACCTTGAAACACATATTCAAAAATAGAAACTAACATTTACAAAAAAGTGGAGATACCTATACCAGTTACAACAACCAATTCAGTAATTCCACCATCTATATACACATCCACTCATTCACCAACAGTTCTATATAGTCATTCATACATATACTCACTTATCATATGTAGTGAGACACCTTTACATCTATTAACACACCAACAGTCTTCCAAAACTTGCTCACACACATACTCACACATGCAAATAAACTATTGAACATCCATTTGTTTGCATATACAGCTATACACACACTACCACCTTACTTCTAAGGAAACTTACACATACTTACTCTCTTAAACAATCACTTATAGAAACACATACTTATTAAAACAAGAACTCTTTCAATCTCTCACTCTCACATATACTCACTTATATACATCAATACTCACATATACTAGATTAAAACATATGTAGTTACTGATAAAGACACTAGTGAGACAGTCATTCACTTACTAACACATACATATACACACTCATTCACCCATACAGTCTGGTACATATGCTGTCTTCAAAACACATACAAACAGTGAGTCAGTCATTGATGCATCTATGTGCTAAGTAACACTCCCACCAAATCATACAGACACTTATACTGATACTAAAAAAAATCTAATAACCCATAAACACACACATGTAGCTACTCACCAACCCATGCAGCCACTTATACACAAAGTGAAACACTGATACAAACATTTAAATATTTAAACATTACTCGCTAATATATGTATTCACTAAGATACACTTAATAAGCAAGTTAACCAATCATTTTTTTTAAAAAAAACATCCATTAAGACACTTATTGAAACATTTATTCTTCCATCGACCTTTACAAATACGTATGTAAAACATGTTTATTTTTCAGAAAGACACACATTCACTGGATGGTGTCATCAGTGATGTCATGATTGATGTCACTGACCATGTCATGAGTGATGTAATATGTGATGTCATCAGCAGTGCATTACACGCGCAAGTTATAGTGAGTCCAACTAACTATAACGTGGGAATTTCATTGGTTTTATTTCAGTAGAATTTCCACCTAACTATAACTGGTGTGAAACCTATGGTTTTTTCAGTGAATTTAATAGGTTTTTTAAATGCTAATTCCTAACTATAACTGGTATGAAACCCAATGCCTGGCCTAATTTTGAATGAACTCTATATTAAGCATGGAATTTTCAAGGCACATGGACTTGGCCCACTCGGGCAATAGTTCTTCAGTTCCTTAAGCGTTTACTATGTAATTTGTCAGCCCACTAGGGCAGCACTGATCCACAGCAATGTTTATTGTTAGCCTTTGGCCTTGCTGCTAGGGTATATATCTGTTTTATTTCAGCCGCTAGCACGCGGTAACTCGCTTAGCTCAGTGGTCTGGGCCACCCCGTATATTACTCTTTTGAGATCAGGGGTTCGTATCCGCTCTTAACAGAGTTGTTTGATTTATAATGTTTGACATTATTATTTCAGCAGTGCAATTTATAATTTATCATTCAGTTATTACTGAACTTTTCATGCTTTACTCGAAGCAGAGGTTTGTGCAGTGCTGTGGACTTGCGTCATCAAACTAGGCAATGGTCTTTAAATTCTGAAATCATGCTTTAAATGCCTAAAATGTTTATAATTGTGCTTTTGGAATGCCGTTATGAGTAATACATATATTCCAGTCATCTTCAATGTTAGTACAAACACCGATTTGAAAATTGTGTAAAAGCGAAGTATTTTGTTTATGTTCTTATCACGTGACATAGTTTTTCACTTTATTATTCACACTGAGATACACAAAGTTTGCCCGTGATGAAGGAGTAGGCATACTCCGAAACGCGTAGGACGTTGTATCAGCAATAAACTGCACCATTTACTGAGGCCACGGCTCCTGTGTTGTCCTTTCTGATATCGCTAGAAGGAAGACGCTGGTGGAGTGTGTTGAATTTAAGGGGGTGGCTACCCCTGCCGTGAGCCCGCCGAGACAGAGGCAAAGGTTCAGCTGCAACTCTGTGTTTATCTGTTCTAAAAACCTTTGCCCACACGAAGACGCCATATGAAGCAAACGAATCGAAAAGCGTGGATTCGGAACGCGGGTCGAGTCGAGAGGAGGAGGAGCAGGGAGCTGCATTCATCCTTTCTGCGCTTGCCGGCGAACCGGTATCCCAACGCCATGGGAGTTTCATGCTAATGGTGAGCTGGATCGTGGTAATCGGATCAGCGTATTAGAGATTAACAACTAATTACGCTGAGTGTACACGCAGCCTGGAGTTTATCGGGAAAGTACGATCTGTACAAAGATCGTAAAACAATCATGGCTGATACAAGAAACACCAAGCGGAAGGATGGTTCTTCTTGCCTGTCCCTTCTGTTGTCATTTAACAGAACTTTTTAGACTACTGAAAGGGGTTGTGTTCCGACCGCTGGTTGGTGGAGACATTTTGACTATATTCTGGACCTACGTTGTCGCATAATGCGTTATTTGACACGCCGCGTTAGCGCACCCGGAAGTGCTCCGGTGCGCGAAGCGCAGCTTCCCGGAAGCGATCCGGGGCGCGGCGCGTAACGTAAGCATAACAGGTCATGTGACTTGTTTATAAAACTTTTCATTGGTTCATTTTACTTTTGTTATTCTAATGATGAAAGGCTTGGTCATATGACCTAAAAATTACGCTTTTCATTGCTTTCGAACATTATTTTTTCTTAAACATATATGTTATAATGTTCCAGGCTAATGTACTTTCCCGGAAAATTTACAACTGTCCTGCAAGTAAAATATATTCCTTTTTTAGCAAAAGGGCGTTTCTTCGTCCCATGACGGAGCCGTTGAGCAAAAGATGCTCGGCCTGCTGTCTTAGTCGCCGATACGCCTGAATATCAGATTCTTATTGATCACTTTATGTTGCAGGAGTAAAAAACACAACAGCCCTTGACCATTTATCTTAACTGCGTTCCTGCGTATTATACCTTTTATCCGTCATATAATTGGACTGCTTTATTTCACTTGCCTTTTACTAATTCGAAAACAGTGACTAAAATTAAAAACTTTACCAATGTAAATACTACTACCATGTTTTGTTTTAAAAACCTTTATTGTGAAAATGTCAGTATACAAATACGGGCCTATAACCACGTGGGCCGGCCACGGAGCAAACTGGAATCGTATATGATGAGGAAACATTTACACTGTAGAGGAACGTAACGAGCGGGCCATTAGGTTGCAAGAACTAAGGTGTCTAACAGTTGCGGAATCGGTGGACGTACATTTTGTAATTAAAATACGACAGGGCCACTTACAATAACATTTTCTAGATATACATTTGCGGGCAAGTACCATGGGTGACGTTAATTCGAACTTACAATAGTACAGTAATCAATAACACATCAGAACTTAATATCAATAAGGATGTCCAAATGTTCAATCAGTACTCGTCCCCGCCCGCCATGTGCTTCAAAACTGCATACGTATCTCGTGATATCAAGGTTGTTCAACCAGTACACAACAAGGAGTTACGAATCCCATTTATACCGGCGCCATTTTGGGCGAGGCCGGGCAGGTCCAGGATATAGTCAAAATGTCTCCACCAACCAGCGGTCGGACCAGAACCCCTTTCGGCAGTCAAAAAAGGTTCAGTTAAATGACAACAGAAGAGATAGGCAACAAGAACCAACAGTCAAAAGAGGGGAGGGCAAGATCTAAAGCCATTGTTCTACAAACTCTCAAGCAGACTTGGAGGGAAAAATCCTGAAGAATGTACAAACTGAAAACCATTTTTTGTCTGTATAGCATCACCAGCAACGCTTGAGTCAGCTTTGTGTGAAGCCGCCATTTTGATTCAATCAATAGCGTCCCCCTGCACACATTCAGGGACCTGGTCGTGTCTAAAGGTCAAACGGATTGTGGGACAAGATGCAGAAAGGAAAAGGAAAAAAGTTCCGCCGGACCATGGGAGCCGGCCGCCTATGTCATGGGCGATCCTTGGCCACACCAGGGCAATAGTGAAGCTGCAGCAGGTGCAAATAAGCTTCAGACAGTGTTACAAGCACTGCTCAGAACTCTCAACTATGACACCCAACATCCAGGACTTGCCATCCGGATCTTGGCTCTCAACTATGGCACCCAACATCCAGGACTTGCCATCCGGATCTTGGCGCCTTGTGCTGGTTCCGACCTATTCACACATCGGTCCGCTACTGACACCACCTCATAAGCCAACGGGGCACCCCACGCCGACTTTCGGCGCAGCATTGTAGGATGGCCACACCAGTGCGGCAACTTGCTGGACACCACCTCGGTGCCATCCAGATCTCGGCGCGTTGTGCTGCCTTCGGTCTACTGTAGCCGCAAGTGCGGACGCAACTCAGCTGGATAGCGAGTGAAACACCAAGGGGCGCCCCACTGCAGCCAAGGAGCCTCCATCTTGGGGGCGACGCACAGCATCACATTGCTTTCTCAAACAGCCCCCACTGACTGATGCGACCTCACAGGCCAACGGGGCGCCCCACGCCGTCTTTCGGCGCAGCATTGTAGGATGGCCACACCAGTGCGGCAACTTGCTGAACACCACCTCGGTGCCATCCGGATCTTGGCGTGTTGTGCTGCCTTCGGCCTATTCGCACATCTGTCCGCTACTGACGCCGCCTCACGTGCCAACGGATTTTCTACGCTTTTTATACCAGCGCGTAGCGTAAGCATAACAGGTCATGTGACTTGTTTATAAAACTTTTCATTGGTTCATTTTACTTTTGGTTTCCTAATGATAGAAGGCTTGATCATATGACCTAAAAATAACACTTTTCATTGGATTAAAACATTTTTTTTTTCCCAAACGATGAAAGCCCCACCTTGTTTCTGGATGTTTCAGACTGAAGCTGGCGTCAGCATGAGAGCACCACCATCTCGTGGCTCCGTCGTGGTCATTCCGCGAGCAATCATGGCAGCCGCTCCCCACCGGAAGCCTGCAGGAGTCGGGGGCCCTCAAGACTTTTGTAAAATCTTCAAGGCTCAGGGCACATCCGAGTTCCAAGGGGTCCCAGGGCCATTTTAGTGGACCAGGCCCAAATCCGAAGAGCCGTCCGCCATTTTAAGAGTCCTGTAGCAGCCGCCTATCGCTGCACCGCAAGAGTGGGCACAACTCAACTACATGGTGAGCGAGACGCTGTAGCCGCAAGAGCGGGCGATAACCAGCTGAATGGAGGATGAGGCACAGTGTAGCAAAAGCGGGCGGAATGGCAACTGAAACGGTAAAGGGGCGCCCCAGTACAGCAGACGAGCCTCCACCTGGGGAGGCCCGTTCACGCCGCCTGCCCCCCCCCCCCCCCGGGGCGCCCCATGCCATTCTTCCGAGCAGCATTGTAGGATGCTAAAACCAGTGCGGCAACTTACTGGACATCACCTGGTTGCCATCCACATCTCAGCGCGTTCTGCTGCCTTGGGACTATTCGCACAACAGACCGCTACTGACGAGGCCTCCCCCCGCACAACACGGGACGCCCCACGCCGTTTTTCGGAGCTGCATTGTAGGATACCAAAAACCAGTGCGGCACCCCGGTAACATCACCTGGGTGCCGTCCAGAACTCAGCCCGTTGTGCTGCCTTGGGACTATTCGCACAAAACACAGCTACTGACCATTGTTGCTTCTTTTTTAAAAAAAAATTTAAATGTATTTACTGTTTTTGTTGCATTGTATATATTTATAAGTTATTAAAGTGTTATAATCCTACAACTTTGTTGGAGTGCTATATATTTTTAATGTGACACATAATTGTGAAGACTTTGATGTACAAAAAGACATCCCTGGAATCTTCCGCTTCAGGCTCGGACCCACACACCCTCACAGTGAGAATCCCCTCCCCAAGCACAATACAGGATGGTTATCAGATAGTAGGAACGCATGTGGTGTGACGGATCTCATTAGGTGGGGGCCTTGATCTACTGTAACTCCTTTGAAGAGGGGTGATTCTCTACAGCTGGGGCCATAAACTACACCTGCAGGACTAGGTGATAGCCTGGGACCGGCCTGGACAATCGGACACAGAGGAAGAGGAGTGTCAGAGGGTGCGGTAGTGAATAGGGTGAAAGGGAGGTGTCGGGCGGGCACAGGGTGTGATTCTCAGAGAAGAACAACGCAGATGGGAGGAGGTTTCTGGGCCATGCATGAGAGAGAGAGCGGGGGTGACCAGTGCGTGGGGGAGATGCTTGCGAGGGAGGGAAGCCATGCTGAGGATCAGCGGCATGCAGAGAGTGGGTCTGGTCAAGCCATCTAAAATGGCTGCCGTGCTCAACAAAAGTGTGGCATTGCAAAAAAGGCAAGATGGCGCAGACTATATTTATCAATAAGGATTAATTTATAACAATTATTTTTAACAATATATTTACTCGCAGTGTCAAAATAGCGGTCAACACTTCCTGATTTCCATCGAATCGAACGTTAACAGACGTCACGCAGCAAAAAAAAAAACGCTCACGAACAGCGCAGATGGGAGGAGGTTTCTGGCCCATGCATGAGAGAGAGAGCGGGGGTGCACGCAGCAAAAAAAAAAAACGCTCACGAACAGCGCAGATGGGAGGAGGTTTCTGGCCCATGCATGAGAGAGAGAGCGGGGGTGACCAGTGCGTGGGGGAGATGCTTGAGAGGGTGGGGAGCCATGCTGAGGATCGGCGGCGTGCAGAGAGTAGGTCTGGTCAAGGCATCTAAAATGGCTGCCGTGCTCAACAAAAGTGTGGCATTGCAAAAAAGGCAAGATGGCGCAAACAATGTTTATCAATAAGGAATAATTTATAACAATTATTTTTAACAAAATATTAACTCGCAGTGACAAAATGGCGGTCAACAGTTCCTGATTTCCATCGAATCGAACGTTAACAGACGTCACGCAGCAAAAAAAAAAAAAAAGCTCACGCACAGCCGCTGGAAGACATGTATCAACATATATGAGCCTCCTCAGCCACCCTCAGAAAACATAAGGAGTCAGGATACGTCTCCCGTACCCCCTTATACCTAGTAATTTAATTAAATCGAAACACAAAATGGCAAATTCCCGATTCGCTACCAGTTTGTTTAAAAAAACATCCATTAAGACACTTATTGAAACATTTATTCTTCCATCGACCTTTACAAATACGTATATAAAACATGTTTATTTTTCAGAAAGACACACATTCACTGGATGGTGTCATCAGTGATGTCATGATTGATGTCACTGACCATGTCATGAGTGATGTAATATGTGATGTCATCAGCAGTGCATTACACGCGCAAGTTATAGTGAGTCCAACTAACTATAACGTGGGAATTTCATTGGTTTTATTTCAGTAGAATTTCCACCTAACTATAACTGGTGTGAAACCTATGGTTTTTTCAGTGAATTTAATAGGTTTTTTAAATGCTAATTCCTAACTATAACTGGTATGAAACCCAATGCCTGGCCTAATTTTGAATGAACTCTATATTAAGCATGGAATTTTCAAGGCACATGGACTTGGCCCACTCGGGCAATAGTTCTTCAGTTCCTTAAGCGTTTACTATGTAATTTGTCAGCCCACTAGGGCAGCACTGATCCACAGCAATGTTTATTGTTAGCCTTTGGCCTTGCCGCTAGGGTATATATCTGTTTTATTTCAGCCGCTAGCACGCGGTAACTCGCTTAGCTCAGTGGTCTGGGCCACCCCGTATATTACTCTTTTGAGATCAGGGGTTCGTATCCGCTCTTAACAGAGTTGTTTGATTTATAATGTTTGACATTATTATTTCAGCAGTGCAATTTATAATTTATCATTCAGTTATTACTGAACTTTTCATTCTTTACTCGAAGCAGAGGTTTGTGCAGTGCTGTGGACTTGCGTCATCAAACTAGGCGATGGTCTTTAAATTCTGAAATCATGCTTTAAATGCCTAAAATGTTTATAATTGTGCTTTTGGAATGCCGTTATGAGTAATACATATATTCCAGTCATCTTCAATGTTAGTACAAACACCGATTTGAAAATTGTGTAAAAGCGAAGTATTTTATTTATGTTCTTATCACGTGACATAGTTTTTCACTTTATTATTCACACTGAGATACACAAAGTTTGCCCGTGATGAAGGAGTAGGCTTACTCCGAAACGCGTAGGACGTTGTATCAGCAATAAACTGCACCATTTACTGAGGCCACGGCTCCTGTGTTGTCCTTTCTGATATCGCTAGAAGGAAGACGCTGGTGGAGTGTGTTGAATTTAAGGGGGTGGCTACCCCTGCCGTGAGCCCGCCGAGACAGAGGCAAAGGTTCAGCTGCAACTCTGTGTTTATCTGTTCCAAAAACCTTTGCCCACACGGAGACGCCATTTGAAGCAAACGAATCGAAAAGCGTGGATTTGGAACGCGGGTCGAGTCGAGAGGAGGAGGAGCAGGGAGTTGCATTCATCCTTTCTGCGCTTGCCGGCGAACCGGTATCCCAACGCCATGGGAGTTTCATGCTAATGGTGAGCTGGATCGTGGTAATCGGATCAGCGTATTAGAGATTAACAACTAATTACGCTGAGTGTACACGCAGCCTGGAGTTTATCGGGAAAGTACGATCTGTACAAAGATCGTAAAACAATCATGGCTGATACAAGAAACACCAAGCGGAAGGATGGTTCTTGTTGCCTGTCCCTTCTGTTGTCATTTAACAGAACTTTTTAGACTACTGAAAGGGGTTGTGTTCCGACCGCTGGTTGGTGGAGACATTTTGACTATATTCTGGACCTACGTTGTCGCGTAATGCGTTATATGACACGCCGCGTTAGCGCACCCGGAAGTGCTCCGGTGCACGAAGCGCAGCTTCCCGGAAGCGATCCGGGGCGCGGCGCGTAACGTAAGCATAACAGGTCATGTGACTTGTTTATAAAACTTTTCATTGGTTCATTTTACTTTTGTTATTCTAATGATGAAAGGCTTGGTCATATGACCTAAAAATTACGCTTTTCATTGCTTTCGAACATTATTTTTTCTTAAACATATATGTTATAATGTTCCAGGCTAATGTACTTTCCCGGAAAATTTACAACTGTCCTGCAAGTAAAATATATTCCTTTTTTAGCAAAAGGGCGTTTTTTCGTCCCATGACGGAGCCGTTGAGCAAAAGATGCTCGGCCTGCTGTCTTAGTCGCCGATACGCCTGAATATCAGATTCTTATTGATCACTTTATGTTGCAGGAGTAAAAAACACAACAGCCCTTGACCATTTATCTTAACTGCGTTCCTGCGTATTATACCTTTTATCCGTCATATAATTGGACTGCTTTATTTCACTTGCCTTTTACTAATTCGAAAACAGTGACTAAAATTAAAAACTTTACCAATGTAAATACTACTACCATGTTTTGTTTTAAAAACCTTTATTGTGAAAATGTCAGTATACAAATACGGGCCTATAACCACGTGGGCCGGCCACGGAGCAAACTGGAATCGTATATGATGAGGAAACATTTACACTGTAGAGGAACGTAACGAGCGGGCCATTAGGTTGCAAGAACTAAGGTGTCTAACAGTTGCGGAATCGGTGGACGTACATTTTGTAATTAAAATACGACAGGGCCACTTACAATAACATTTTCTAGATTTACATTTGCGGGCAAGTACCATGGGTGACGTTAATTCGAACTTACAATAGTACAGTAATCAATAACACATCAGAACTTAATATCAATAAGGATGTCCAAATGTTCAATCAGTACTCGTCCCCGCCCGCCATGTGCTTCAAAACTGCATACGTATCTCGTGATATCAAGGTTGTTCAACCAGTACACAACAAGGAGTTACGAGTCCCATTTATACCGGCGCCATTTTGGGCGAGGCCGGGCAGGTCCAGGATATAGTCAAAATGAACAAGTTACTTACCTTCGGTAACGATATATCTGTAAGAAACATTAGTTAGTGTTAGATTCCTTACCTTAGAATAGAATATCCCCAGGCGTCAGTCTGGATCCGGAAACTTTTGCGTAGCAGTACCCCTGCGCGTCGGTAGGCGTCGTCTGCAGGCGTCCCCTGCGGCTCCGCGTCCGTCGTCGGCGTCGTGCGCCGTGATGACGCCGCTGGAGTATATAGACGCCGCCTCCGCGCGCTGACGTCAGTTCTTTGTACACAGCTTTTCCGCGCCAGGAGACGCAGAGCCATGAGAGAACCAACACTGGTGCCATGTAAAACTAGGGCCCTGAAAGGGATGTCCTTAACCCTAGGTATCAGTTCGCAGAACGGGGAGGATGGGTGGGTTTGGTAAGGAATCTAACACTAACTAATGTTTCTTACAGATATATCGTTACCGAAGGTAAGTAACTTGTTCATCTGAAAGAAACACGTTAGTGTTAGATTCCTTACCTTAGAATACATACCCCAGCAATACCAACCCCGGTGGAGGGTCTGCAAACCAATACAATACTACACCAGAAAGTCCTGGAGGACAGAACGGCCAAAGAAGCCATCCCTCCGGACTTGACTGTCCAGGCAGTAGTGCCTCGCAAAGGTGTGCAGCGAGGCCCACGTAGCCGCTTGGCAAATGTCCTGCAAGGGGACTCCCCGGCCCAGGGCAGTAGTAGCCGCCGTGGCCCGAGTGGAATGGGCCCTCAGCCCAACAGGAGGCTCCTTCCGAGCCAAAGAGTAGCACGCTTTGATGCAGAGAACGACCCATCGAGAGATGGTTCGTTTACAGACCGCCCGTCCCTTCTTCGCACCCACGTAGCCAACAAACAGCTGGTCATCCACCCGGAACTGGCGTGTGCGATCCATGTAAAATGAGAGCGCACGTTTTGGGTCCAGACGATGGAGCCGCTCCTCATCCTTTGAAGGATGCGGAGGCGGGAAGAAGGAAGGGAGGGTGATGGACTGCCCGATGTGAAAGGCCGAAACAACCTTGGGCAGGAAAGAAGGTCTAGTCCTCAGAACCACCTTGTCAGGATGTATGGACAGGAAAGGGGGTTGGACAGAAAGAGCCTGGAGCTCACTCACTCTCCTGGCAGAGGTGATGGCAACCAGGAAAGCCGTCTTTAAAGTCAGGAGACGGAGAGGACAAGAATGAAGGGGCTCAAAGGGAGCACACATCAGAAAGGTTAGAACCAGGTTCAAATCCCACTGGGGCATCACAAACGGAACAGGTGGAAACATGTGAGTGATGCCCTTCAAGAATCGAGTTACAATCGGGGATTTGAACAAAGAAGGCTGATCAGGAAGCCTCAAAAAGGCTGAAAGGGCAGAAAGGTAGCCCTTGATAGTGCCCAGAGCAGAGCCCTGCTGGGCAAGAGAAAGAAGAAACAGAAGAACCTCCGAAAGAGGGGCAGAAAGAGGATCCACAGCCTTTGCTGTGCACCATGCCACAAATCTGTTCCACCGACAGGCGTATACCGACTTAGTGGAGGGACGCCTGGCTGCCAGAATAACATCACAGACTTCAGGAGGCAAGTCAAATGGCCTCAACTGCCGCCGCTCAATCTCCAAGCATGGAGGTGGAGACTGGACAGGTTCGGGTGGAGAACCGTCCCCTGCTGCTGCGACAGAAGGTCCTCCTGAAGGGGCAGGCGGATCGGGGGACCGACTGACATGCTGAGTAGCTCGGGATACCAGTACCTTCGAGCCCAGTCCGGGGCCACAAGGATGACTTGGGCCCGGTCGCGCCTGATCTTCTTCAGCACTCTGGGCAGAAGTGGTATAGGCGGAAAGGCGTATAACAGACCGCAACTCCACTCGCGCCGAAAGGCGTCGCCGTGCGAGTGCCGTCTTGGAAACTCCAACGCGCAGAACTGATGACATTGCGCGTTCTCTTCTGTGGCGAATAGATCTAACCAAGGCTCTCCCCATTGCAGAAAGATGCCTCGCGCCACGTCCGAGTTCAGACGCCATTCGTGATCCATCGAGCACCGACGGCTGAGTTCGTCCGCCCTGGCGTTCAGGGAACCTGCCAGGTGTTGAACCGTCAGAGTCACGCTCTGACGTTCCAGCCATTGCCAGAGGCGCTGAGCCTCCTGGCAAAGGGTCCACGACCCCACTCCGCCCTGTTTGTTGCAGTACCACATGGCGGTGGTGTTGTCGGTGAACACCTGCACTACACTCCCGTTGACAAAGGGGAGGAATGCCTTCAGTGCCAGACGAATCGCCCGCAGCTCCAACATGTTGATATGGAGCCGGGACTCCGCCGGAGACCAGATGCCTCTGATCTCTGCCTCTCCCAAGTGGCCACCCCAGCCCTGGAGGGACGCGTCCGTCACGACAACGTGCTCCGGTTGGGGAAGGGAGAGGGATCTGCCTCTGATCCAATCGCGGTCCGTAAGCCACCACTGCAGTTGTCTCGCAGTGCCCTCCGAGATCAAGACGTGGTCGGACAAGTTGCCCTGATGCTGGGCCCACTGAAACTTCAGGTCCCACTGCAGAGCCCGCATCCGCCACCGGGCGTGATGCACCAGAAGGATGCAGGAAGCCATCAGTCCCAGCAGCCGCAGCGTCAACCTGACCGAAACCCGGGATAGCGGCTGAAAGATGGGAATCAAAGCCTGAATATCCCGGACCCGCCGTTCCGGAGGATAAACCCGAAACTGCGCCGAGTCCAGAACCGCTCCGATGAAAAGGAGCTTTTGAGAGGGACACAGGTGTGATTTCGGCACATTGATGGAGAACCCCAGGTCGTGCAAGAGGTCTGCCGTCATCTGAAGGTGGTGGACGACTGTTTGGAGCGAGCCCGCCTTCAACAACCAGTCGTCTAGGTAGGGGAAGACTGAAACCCCCAACCTGCGCAGATGGGCTGCGACCACCGCCATCACCTTTGTGAACACCCGTGGGGCGCTGGTAAGGCCGAAGGGAAGCACGATAAACTGAAAGTGCTCCTGGCCTACCGTGAACCGCAGGTAACGCCGGTGGGCCGGCAGGACGGGGATGTGAAAATAGGCATCCTGCAAGTCCAACGCTACCATCCAGTCTTGTGGGTCTAGAGCAGCCAAGACCTGAGCTAACGTCAACATCTTGAACTTCTCCTTCCGGAGGAAGCCGTTGACGTTCCTTAGATCCAAGATAGGACGTAGGCCCCCCTTGTCCTTCTTGGGTACCAGAAAGTAGTGGGAATAACAACCACGCCCTACTTCTGGCCCAGGAACGCGCTCGATGGCCCCCTTGGCCAAGAGGGCCGTAACTTCCTCCTGCAGAAGTGTCAAGTGGTCCCCCGACACACGGTGGTTCTGCGGTGGCATGGCTGGAGGAGTGGTCTCGAAGGGGAGGGAGTAGCCCCTTCGGACGATTTGCAGCACCCACCTGTCCGAAGTGATCGTGCGCCAGTGAGCGTGGTGATGGCGAACCCTGCCACCCACTGGCGTCACATGGGGCCGAAAGCACGGACTAGGAGGATTTGGAGGCAGATGCTGCGGGGGGAGGTGTGGTCTGACCCCGCCGTTGTCCCCGACCGCCGCCACGGCGGTTTCCACGGCCGCCACCGCGTTGAAAGGATTGTTGCGGCGCGTGGCTGGCAGCACGTGTGGGGGCGCCCCTTCCTTGGCCACGAAAGGGACGAAACAAACCCGTTTGCTGACGCTGGGTCGAGAGACCCAAGGACTTGGCCGTGACCCTGGAGTCCTTGAAGCGTTCCAGCGCGTGGTCCACCTTGTCACCGAACAGGTGACAGCCATCGAACGGCATGTCCATCAACGTATTTTGGACATCAGCCGAAAAGTTGGCGGATCTCAGCCAGGCGTGGCGACGAATCGCCACCGTCGTTGACATAGCCCTGCCCAGCGAGTCGGTCGTATCAAGACCACACCGTATCGAATATTTCGCTGCATCTCGGCCCTCAGCCACAGCCTGACCGAGTTTTGCCCGCACCTCCATGGGGCATTCTGGCAGCAGTTCCGCGACCGTGTCCCACACAGAGTGGGTGTAGCGGCCCAAGAGGCAAGCGGTTTTGCAAGACCGCAGGCCCAAACTAATGGACGAGAAGACC
Organism: Lissotriton vulgaris; assembly: GCF_964263255.1. Taxonomy (NCBI): domain Eukaryota; kingdom Metazoa; phylum Chordata; class Amphibia; order Caudata; family Salamandridae; genus Lissotriton; species Lissotriton vulgaris. Next base: position 57,776,663 of record NC_141691.1, on the reverse strand, counting down.
TTCTTGCCAAACTGGTCATACCTCTTGGATTCCCGGTCGGGCGGGGCCGACGGGAATGCGGACTGGGAGGTCGAGGCCTGGATCACCAGACTCTCAGGAGTGGGGTGGGTAGACAGGAACTTGGGGTCGTCCGGACAAGGACGGTGGCGCCTGGCCACGTTCCGATCAACAGGCGCACCTGAAGCGGGCCTGGACCACGTGCCCAACAGAACGTCTGACAAGGCTTCATTAAACGGCAGCAGTGGCTCCTGTGGGCATGACTGCGGTTTGAAGACCTCAGTGAGGATGTTAGGCCTCACGGTCGCGACGGGGAGCTCAAGGTGTAAGGCCTTGGCAGCCCTCATCAGCACCACTGAATATGCAGCTCCCTCCACCGATGCCACGGTTGGAGGAGAGATCAAACCAGGGTTAGGAGAGTCGTCCAGACCACTGGCATCCCCCAAGTCACCTGTCCAGTCCGGGTCATACTGGCACTCGCGTGACAGAGGGTCCTCGGACCCCTCCCAACCTTCACCGAACTCTTCATCCTCTCCGTATTCGGAGTCAACGATGTAGACCGGCTCCTCGGGGTTCATGGGCCCCACCGGCACCGAGCCCGGCGTCGAGCGACGCCGGTCCGGCTCCGCGTCCGGCGTCGGGGAGGGTAGGGGAACGGCACCGCCCGGAGCCGGCGTCGGAGCCCCGCTGCCGGCCGGAGCCGGCACCGGAGAACCGGCGCCGCGCGGGGACGGCGTCGGGAGTAACCCCGATGGTAACGGCGCCGGAGAGGCCGGAAGACCAGCCGGCGCCGATCCCGAAGGCCCTTGCGGCGCCGGGGTCGGAGCCGTCGGCGGCGCGGGGGCCGGAGCACCCGACGGCGCCGAGGCAGGGACACCCGAACCGCCAGGGCCCCCAGACGGTAGCACTGGGCCCGAAGGCGCCGTAGGCCCCGTCGGAGAAGCGAGCGCCCTCATGGCCATGAGGAACGCCTCGATCTCCTCAGGCGTCGCGCCGTGCCCAGGGACCGGAGGGTATGAGGCAGGCCGCGCCGGCGACTCTCGCGGAGCCGCGGGGTTGGGGTCACCCGAGCCCCCGGCCGCATCGCGCGAGCGTCAGGGGGAGTCGGGGGTACGATGACGACGCCCCGACTTCTTGTGCTTCTTACCTGATGAGCCTGACGAGTGGTTTCGACTTCCGGAACGCTCGGCGCGGCTCCGCGACCGCTCCCTCGAACGCTCTCTCGACCTCCGGCCGGACCGGGACCGCTCCCGGTCCCGACGTGGGGCCGACACCCGGAGCTCCAGTAGCTTGCGGGACCGCTCCCGCCTAGCCTTGTTGGTGAGGGCCCGGCAGTCGACGCAGGAGTCCACGTCGTGGTCGGGCCCAGACACCGGAGACAGAGGCGGTGATGGTCTGTGACCGACATCGTGCGCTCACAGTCATCACAGTGCTTGAACCCAGGCATCCTATCAGGCACAAAGAGAGAAATAACTATTCGAAAAACTTGGTCAAAAGACCGGAGTACTGCTCTTCAGATCTGAGTCCACTGGCGCGGAAAAAAGAAGAACTGACGTCAGCGCGCGGAGGCGGCGTCTATATACTCCAGCGACGTCATCACGGCGCACGACGCCGACGACGGACGCGGAGCCGCAGGGGACGCCTGCAGACGACGCCTACCGACGCACAGGGGTACTGCTACGCAAAAGTTTCCGGATCCAGACTGACGCCTGGGGATATTCTATTCTAAGGTAAGGAATCTAACACTAACGTGTTTCTTTCAGATGTCTCCACCAACCAGCGGTCGGACCAGAACCCCTTTCGGCAGTCAAAAAAGGTTCAGTTAAATGACAACAGAAGAGATAGGCAACAAGAACCAACAGTCAAAAGAGGGGAGGGCAAGATCTAAAGCCATTGTTCTACAAACTCTCAAGCAGACTTGGATGGAAAAATCCTGAAGAATGTACAAACTGAAAACCATTTTTTGTCTGTATAGCATCACCAGCAACGCTTGAGTCAGCTTTGTGTGAAGCCGCCATTTTGATTCAATCAATAGCGTCCCCCTGCACACATTCAGGGACCTGGTCGTGTCTAAAGGTCAAACGGATTGTGGGACAAGATGCAGAAAGGAAAAGGAAAAAAGTTCCGCCGGACCATGGGAGCCGGCCGCCTATGTCATGGGCGATCTTTGGCCACACCAGGGCAATAGTGAAGCTGCAGCAGGTGCAAATAAGCTTCAGACAGTGTTACAAGCACTGCTCAGAACTCTCAACTATGACACCCAACATCCAGGACTTGCCATCCGGATCTTGGCTCTCAACTATGGCACCCAACATCCAGGACTTGCCATCCGGATCTTGGCGCCTTGTGCTGGTTCCGACCTATTCACACATCGGTCCGCTACTGACACCACCTCATAAGCCAACGGGGCACCCCACGCCGACTTTCGGCGCAGCATTGTAGGATGGCCACACCAGTGCGGCAACTTGCTGGACACCACCTCGGTGCCATCCAGATCTCGGCGCGTTGTGCTGCCTTCGGTCTACTGTAGCCGCAAGTGCGGACGCAACTCAGCTGGATAGCGAGTGAAACACCAAGGGGCGCCCCACTGCAGCCAAGGAGCCTCCATCTTGGGGGCGACGCACAGCATCACATTGCTTTCTCAAACAGCCCCCACTGACTGACGCGACCTCACAGGCCAACGGGGTGCCCCACGCCGACTTTCGGCGCAGCATTGTAGGATGGCCACACCAGTGCGGCAACTTGCTGAACACCACCTCGGTGCCATCCGGATCTTGGCGTGTTGTGCTGCCTTCGGCCTATTCGCACATCTGTCCGCTACTGACGCCGCCTCACGTGCCAACGGATTTTCTACGCTTTTTATACCAGCGCGTAGCGTAAGCATAACAGGTCATGTGACTTGTTTATAAAACTTTTCATTGGTTCATTTTACTTTTGGTTTCCTAATGATAGAAGGCTTGATCATATGACCTAAAAATAACACTTTTCATTGGATTAAAACATTTTTTTTTCCCAAACGATGAAAGCCCCACCTTGTTTCTGGATGTTTCAGACTGAAGCTGGCGTCAGCATGAGAGCACCACCATCTCGTGGCTCCGTCGTGGTCATTCCGTGAGCAATCATGGCAGCCGCTCCCCACCGGAAGCCTGCAGGAGTCGGGGGCCCTCAAGACTTTTGTAAAATCTTCAAGGCTCAGGGGACATCCGAGTTCCAAGGGGTCCCAGGGCCATTTTAGTGGACCAGGCCCAAATCCGAAGAGCCGTCCGCCATTTTAAGAGTCCTGTAGCAGCCGCCTATCGCTGCACCGCAAGAGTGGGCACAACTCAACTACATGGTGAGCGAGACGCTGTAGCCGCAAGAGCGGGCGATAACCAGCTGAATGGAGGATGAGGCACAGTGTAGCAAAAGCGGGCGGAATGGCAACTGAAACGGTAAAGGGGCGCCCCAGTACAGCAGACGAGCCTCCACCTGGGGAGGCCCGTTCACGCCGCCTGCCCCCCCCCCCCCCGGGGCGCCCCACGCCGGTTTTCCGAGCAGCATTGTAGGATGCCAAAACCAGTGCGGCAACTTACTGGACATCACCTGGTTGCCATCCACATCTCAGCGCGTTCTGCTGCCTTGGGACTATTCGCACAACAGACCGCTACTGACGAGGCCTCCCCCCGCACCACACGGGACGCCCCACGCCGTTTTTCGGAGCTGCATTGTAGGATACCAAAAACCAGTGCGGCACCCAGGTAACATCACCTGGGTGCCGTCCAGAACTCAGCCCGTTGTGCTGCCTTGGGACTATTCGCACAAAACACAGCTACTGACCATTGTTGCTTCTTTTTTTAAAAAAAATTTAAATGTATTTACTGTTTTTGTTGCATTGTATATATTTATAAGTTATTAAAGTGTTATAATCCTACAACTTTGTTGGAGTGCTATATATTTTTAATGTGACACATAATTGTGAAGACTTTGATGTACAAAAAGACATCCCTGGAATCTTCCGCTTTAGGCTCGGACCCACACACCCTCACAGTGAGAATCCCCTCCCCAAGCACAATACAGGATGGTTATCAGATAGTAGGAACGCATGTGGTGTGACGGATCTCATGAGGTGGGGGCCTTGATCTACTGTAACTCCTTTGAAGAGGGGTGATTCTCTACAGCTGGGGCCATAAACTACACCTGCAGGACTAGGTGATAGCCTGGGACCGGCCTGGACAATCGGACACAGAGGAAGAGGAGTGTCAGAGGGTGCGGTAGTGAATAGGGTGAAAGGGAGGTGTCGGGCGGGCACAGGGTGTGATTCTCAGAGAAGAACAACGCAGATGGAAGGAGGTTTCTGGGCCATGCATGAGAGAGAGAGCGGGGGTGACCAGTGCGTGGGGGAGATGCTTGCGAGGGAGGGAAGCCATGCTGAGGATCAGCGGCGTGCAGAGAGTGGGTCTGGTCAAGCCATCTAAAATGGCTGCCGTGCTCAACAAAAGTGTGGCATTGCAAAAAAGGCAAGATGGAGAAGACTATGTTTATCAATAAGGATTAATTTATAACAATTATTTTTAACAATATATTTACTCGCAGTGTCAAAATAGCAGTCAACACTTCCTGATTTCCATCGAATCGAACGTTAACAGACGTCACGCAGCAAAAAAAATAAAAACGCTCACGAACAGCGCAGATGGGAGGAGGCTTCTGGCCCATGCATGAGAGAGAGAGCGGGGGTGACCAGTGCGTGGGGGAGATGCTTGAGAGGGTGGGGAGCCATGCGGAGGATCGGCGGCGTGCAGAGAGTAGGTCTGGTCAAGGCATCTAAAATGGCTGCCGTGCTCAACAAAAGTGTGGCATTGCAAAAAAGGCAAGATGGCGCAAACAATGTTTATCAATAAGGAATAATTTATAACAATTATTTTTAACAAAATATTAACTCGCAGTGACAAAATGGCAGTCAACAGTTCCTGATTTCCATCGAATCGAACGTTAACAGACGTCACGCAGCAAAAAAAAATAAAAAGCTCACGCACAGCCGCTGGAAGACATGTATCAACATATATGAGCCTCCTCAACCACCCTCAGAAAACATAAGGAGTCAGGATACGTCTCCCGTACCCCCTTATACCTAGTAATTTAATTAAATCGAAACACAAAATGGCAAATTCCCGATTCGCTACCAGTTTGCGGCCCGGTTCGCGAACCGAGAAGCGCTTCTACCGTGAAAAATCAAATTTTAATTATTTGCCCCACGGGACCCTTTAATAACCCCAACATCATTCCTAGGGGGTCAAGAGGAGTCTACCTTGCCTCCTTTCATTAAATTCCCCCTTCGTTTTTCTCCTCCTCTTGTCTCTCGATCCTACCGAGAGACAAGATGGCGGCCGCACGATTGTTTAGAATGTTGACAGACACCGGACAGCCAATCAGCTTCGCTACGCAAAGCTCCGTTATGCGAAAAGTACGCGATCTGGTGCGCTATCTAGGACGCTGTCACAGATATATCTGTTTTTTTAAACGTTAATTTCTCAAAATCCACTGGAGCACATATATTGAGACCCAGCAAAGGCACATCGGGCTAACAGTCCCTATAATTCTGCCAAGTTTCGTGTAAATCCATTCAGCCGTTCGAGCTAAAAGTGAGGCCAAAGGCCATATGAAAAAATGAATGGGAAAAACGCGTTTTGGGACCCCCCTTTTTTCCCGGCCCCCCTTGACGAAACCCCCCCAAATTTTCAGGGGCTGATAAAAACAAAATGTGCCATATTTTCCAGAAAATTTCAGCCGATTCCGTCCACAAACGCCAAAGTTATTAGACATAGAATTTTCAAAAGTTCCATAGAGAAAAAATCCAAACTATATATACCTACTGGCGACCGCCAGTAGGTAATTATATATACACATATATATATATATATATATATATATATATATATATATATATATATATATATATATATATATATATATATATATATTTATTTATTTTATAGCATTTATAAGGCGCACAGCTACCCACAAAGGGTTTCCTGGCGCCGAAATCAGCAAAGACACAAGGCACACCTGGAGAGAGAGCAGATCCTAAGGCAAATATTATTGATCAAACAACCAGGTTTTCACGCTTTTTCTGAAACTCCTGTAGTTTTCTTCTTTGCGTATTTGGGTAGGCAGTGAATTCCACAGAGTTGGGCCCAAAAATGCAAAGGATCTTCCGCCCACTCTAGCCCGTTTATACCTTGGTACCGCAAACTTTGCAGATGTAATTGAGCGAAGATTGCGGTTTGGAAGGTAAGGCTTGGCAAGGTCTTGAAGATATTTGGGGGCAGTCCCAGCTTTAATTTGGAACAAGTAGCTCAGGGTTTTAAAGCGGATCCGATTTTCGACCCTGAGCCAGTGCAGGTCTCTGAGATGTTTAGTGATCCTGGCATATCTGGGAATTCTACAAAGCAGTCTGGCCGCGGCATTCTGCACCAGCTGTAGGCGTCTTACTACTGCTTTATTTGCGCCCAGATACAGGATGTTGCCGTAGTCAAGCCGAGATGCCACTAAGGCATTGACTACGGTCTTCTGGGTGGTCGATGGTAACATCCAGACAATTTTACGTAGCTATCTGAGAATAGTAAAACAGATGCCAGCCACTTTTTTAGCTTGCTGCACCATAGATAAGCTGTCGTCAATGATGACTCCCAAATTTCTGACTTGAGTGGCAGGGGTCGGGAGCTTGCCCAATGATGTTGGCCAATGGGAATCGCTCCATAGATTTTTACTGTTCCCTAAGAGGAGGATCTCTGTTTTCTCCCCATTTAATTTAAGTTGGTTGTCTGACATCCAACAATAAATTTCATGGAGGCCTGTTTTAAGTGCAGAAGAATCAGACGAGTCAGATTTGGATAATGAAAATAAAATCTGAGAATCGTCTGCATATGTCATCAAAATAAGACCAAAGTTCTCTGCAAGGGTGGCTAGTGGGCGAAGGTACAAGTTAAACAAAAGGGGACTCAGAATAGATCCCTGTGGTACCCCGTGCGGGGAATAGAAAACATCCGAACAAGCCTCAGAGGAGGTGATCTGGAAGGTCCGGGAGGATAGATATGATTTGATCCATTCTAACGCCTTGCCCTCGACACCACTCTCCCCCAGCCTACAAAGTAGTCTGGAGTGAGAGATGGTGTCGAAGGCTGCGCTTAGGTCTAGCAAGACCAGTGCCACGCAGCAAAAAAAAAAAAAAGCTCACGCACAGCCGCTGGAAGACATGTATCAACATATATGAGCCTCCTCAGCCACCCTCAGAAAACATAAGGAGTCAGGATACGTCTCCCGTACCCCCTTATACCTAGTAATTTAATTAAATCGAAACACAAAATGGCAAATTCCCGATTCGCTACCAGTTTGCGGCCCGGTTCGCGAACCGAGAAGCGCTTCTACCGTGAAAAATCAAATTTTAATTATTTGCCCCACGGGACCCTTTAATAACCCCAACATCATTCCTAGGGGGTCAAGAGGAGTCTACCTTGCCTCCTTTCATTAAATTCCCCCTTCGTTTTTCTCCTCCTCTTGTCTCTCGATCCTACCGAGAGACAAGATGGCGGCCGCACCGGACTGTTTAGAATGTTGACAGACACCGGACAGCCAATCAGCTTCGCTACGCAAAGCTCCGTTATGCGAAAAGTACGCGATCTGGTGCGCTATCTAGGACGCTGTCACAGATATATCTGTTTTTTTAAACGTTAATTTCTCAAAATCCACTGGAGCACATATATTGAGACCCAGCAAAGGCACATCGGGCTAACAGTCCCTATAATTCTGCCAAGTTTCGTGTAAATCCATTCAGCCGTTCGAGCTAAAAGTGAGGCCAAAGGCCATATGAAAAAATGAATGGGAAAAACGTGTTTTGGGACCCCCCTTTTTTCCCGGCCCCCCTTGACGAAACCCCCCCAAATTTTCAGGGGCTGATCAGAAACAAAATGTGCCATATTTTCCAGAAAATTTCAGCCGATTCCGTCCACAAACGCCAAAGTTATTAGACATAGAATTTTCAAAAGTTCCATAGAGAAAAAATCCTAACTATATATACCTATATATACCTACTGGCGACCGCCAGTAGGTAATATATATATATATATATATATATATATTTTCCACAGCTCCCTCACAGGAAACAAATGGGTCGCACTCCACGGGTTATCTTTTGCAGTTTTTTATTTTTCCATTACATTCCACAGGCAGATGTTCCGATCTACGCGTTTCGGTATTTCAAATACCTTGCTCACGATCAACCGCTCACTAGACTACCCCTTCAAGATATACTGCAGTACATTGTATTCAATACATCACTTCCTGTTAGGGGTATGTCAGTGCCTCTAAGCTTTATGGGACATGTAGTTTTTTTTACCAAAGTGTTAACATTACTCCATGTTTGCCCAATTTTTACCACATTTTACATCTCATTGATTGCGATTAAAAGTATTGTGACATACTGGTGATACTAGGATCCCTCTGGTGGGATTAGTTAACAGTATTTTGTGTTGTGTATGGTAACTAATTTAGCTCCATTCATACATAAGCAGCTGCAATATCTACTCCTGATATTTTCCCTCTAGTGGGATGACATTATATGTTTGGGAATCATGTTTTAGAACCAGTACAATTGGTATCACTAATTATTCAGGTATAATTTTGTATTTTCACTTAATGTAATGCTTTCTAGGTACCACGGATTCACCATAATGCTTTATTCTAGGTTCATATCATAGTGGTATCGCCCACTTAAGTAATTTGACCATTGGTAGTGTTACATTTTCATCATTGCTTTTTTTCTCTGCTCATATTATCACCAGTCACGAAAGTGTGGGTATATATTGGGCACCAAACAATTTATCAAAGCGAAACTCTCACAAATGTATGTAAAGCTCTTCAGATTGATTCAGCCCATAGGGCGTTAAGGTTCGTAGGTTTAGGATATGGCGGGATTCCTTTTGTCTTAAGATCCTTTCTCTGTCTCCCCCTCTTTCTTTCTTGGGGACACTTTCCAAACCAAAGAATTTTAATTGGCTGCAGTCACTTCGATGATACAGTTCCATGTGCTTGGCTATTGCATTAGCCTTGTCTTTGTGGATGGTAGCACGCACGTGTTCAAGTATACGCTTTTTCAGTTCACACACTGTGCTGCCCACATACCTCATGGGGCATGGGCACTCAACGACAAACAACATGTGTTGTTTTACACGTAATCAATTCCTTTATCTCCCAATTCTTTTTGTTTGACATTTGTACTTGTTTAGTTGGTTTGGCAATCTGACACACCTTACAGGCATAACACTTCACGAACCCCGTTGTTTTTAGCCAATCATCCTTTTTTGTTCTCTTAAAGTGGCTGTGGATCAGGTGATCCTTGAGGTTCTTTGCCCTTCTGTAGGTGATCGTTGGATGTGATCCTACCATGTCTTTCACAGTTTCATCCAATTGAAGTATTTTCCAATTGCGTTTGAGGATGTCTGCAATTCTTTTGCTCTCATTAGAATAGTCCATTATCATGCGTATTGGTTCTGATTCCTCTGTTGATTTTTTTGGTTTTCTCTGGAGACATTCCTCTCTGCTTTTTTGGTCTGTTCTTTCCCAGCATTTTTTCACAATGCCATTGTTGTATTTGCGTTTTTCGAATCTCTTCGAGGTTGCAGTGCTGTGTTTTTCCCACTCTTCGTTTTCGCTGCAAATCCTTCGGATTCTCAAAAATTCCCCATATGGGATACTGCTAATCAGGGATTGCTGGTGGAAGCTGGTTGCTTCTAATGTAGAGTTGGTGGCAGTACATTTACGATGCAATGTTGTATGAATTTGGTGCTCTCGTATGTAGATCTCTGTGTCCAGAAATACAATCCTCTCATTGCTTATAACATAGCTAAATTTAAGGTTTGGTATGCTATTATTCATGATGTCAAAGTATCTCTGGAATTCTTCTTTGCTGCCATCCCAAATGATGAGTAAATCATCTATATATCGAGTCCAGCTTATTACTTTGTTCAGTGCTGTTTCATTGCTGTTGCTCCAAGCGATTTCCTTCTCCCACCATCCCATCGCTAAGCAGGCATAGCTGGGACTGAAGGAAAATCCCATCGCCGTCCCGCTGGCAAGACACGTACAATCTGGTATCCATGGACGTCATCTCCCTTTATACCAACATAGGGAATGACATGGGCCTAACAGCGTGCAACTATTTCCTTAAAGAAAGAAAAATGGAATTTGCAAACCACAACCAAATGATCTTGGATATGATCCAGATTTGCCTGACCAGAAACATCTTCATGTTCGGGGATGAACTATATTCCCAAAACAGCGGGACGGCGATGGGATTTTCCTTCAGTCCCAGCTATGCCTGCTTAGCGATGGGATGGTGGGAGAAGGAAATCGCTTGGAGCAACAGCAATGAAACAGCACTGAACAAAGTAATAAGCTGGACTCGATATATAGATGATTTACTCATCATTTGGGATGGCAGCAAAGAAGAATTCCAGAGATACTTTGACATCATGAATAATAGCATACCAAACCTTAAATTTAGCTATGTTATAAGCAATGAGAGGATTGTATTTCTGGACACAGAGATCTACATACGAGAGCACCAAATTCATACAACATTGCATCGTAAATGTACTGCCACCAACTCTACATTAGAAGCAACCAGCTTCCACCAGCAATCCCTGATTAGCAGTATCCCATATGGGGAATTTTTGAGAATCCGAAGGATTTGCAGCGAAAACGAAGAGTGGGAAAAACACAGCACTGCAACCTCGAAGAGATTCGAAAAACGCAAATACAACAATGGCATTGTGAAAAAATGCTGGGAAAGAACAGACCAAAAAAGCAGAGAGGAATGTCTCCAGAGAAAACCCAAAAAATCAACATAGGAATCGGAACCAATACGCATGATAATGGACTATTCTAATGAGAGCAAAAGAATTGCAGACATCCTCAAACGCAATTGGAAAATACTTCAATTGGATGAAACTGTGAAAGACATGGTAGGATCACATCCAACGATCACCTACAGAAGGGCAAAGAACCTCAAGGATCACCTGATCCACAGCCACTTTAAGAGAACAAAAAAGGATGATTGGCTAAAAACAACGGGGTTCGTGAAGTGTTATGCCTGTAAGGTGTGTCAGATTGCCAAACCAACTAAACAAGTACAAATGTCAAACAAAAAGAATTGGGAGATAAAGGAATTGATTACATGTAAAACAACACATGTTGTTTATGTCGTTGAGTGCCCATGCCCCATGAGGTATGTGGGCAGCACAGTGTGTGAACTGAAAAAACGTATACTTGAACACGTGCGTGCTACCATCCACAAAGACAAGGCTAATGCAATAGCCAAGCACATGAAACTGTATCATCGAAGTGACTGGAGCCAATTAAAATTCTTTGGTTTGGAAAGTGTCCCCAAGAAAGAAAGAGGGGGAGACAGAAAAAGGATCTTAAGACAAAAGGAATCCCGCCATATCCTAAACCTACGAACCTTAACGCCCTATGGGCTGAATCAATCTGAAGAGCTTTACATACATTTGTGAGAGTTTCGCTTTGATAAATTGTTTGGTGCCCAATATATACCCACACTTTCGTGACTGGTGATAATATGAGCAGAGAAAAAAAGCAATGATGAAAATGTAACACTACCAATGGTCAAATTACTTAAGCGGGCGATAACACTATGATATGAACCTAGAATAAAGCATTATGGTGAATCCGTGGTACCTAGAAAGCATTACATTAAGTGAAAATACAAAATTATACCTGAATAATTAGTGATACCAATTGTACTGGTTCTAAAACATGATTCCCAAACATATAATGTCATCCCACTAGAGGGAAAATATCAGGAGTAGATATTGCAGCTGCTTATGTATGAATGGAGCTAAATTAGTTACCATACACAACACAAAATACTGTTAACTAATCCCACCAGAGGGATCCTAGTATCACCAGTATGTCACAATACTTTTAATCGCAATCAATGAGATGTAAAATGTGGTAAAAATTGGGCAAACATGGAGTAATGTTAACACTTTGGTAAAAAAACTACATGTCCCATAAAGCTTAGAGGCACTGACATACCCCTAACAGGAAGTGATGTATTGAATACAATGTACTGCAGTATATCTTGAAGGGGTAGTCTAGTGAGCGGTTGATCGTGAGCAAGGTATTTGAAATACCGAAACGCGTAGATCAGAACATCTGCCTGTGGAATGTAATGGAAAAATAAAAAACTGCAAAAGATAACCCGTGGAGTGCGACCCATTTGTTTCCTGTGAGGGAGCTGTGGAAAATATATCAGCAGCGTGGTTCAGCTGCAGGGCGCCGCACCCGTATCGAGCGCTGTCTGAGTGGCAAAAGGAACCGGCTATGGAGAATATATATATATATATATATATATATACATATATATATATATATATATATATATATATATTTATTTATTTTATAGCATTTATAAGGCGCACAGCTACCCACAAAGGGTTTCCTGGCGCCGAAATCAGCAAAGACACAAGGCACACCTGGAGAGAGAGCAGATCCTAAGGCAAATATTATTGATCAAACAACCAGGTTTTCACGCTTTTTCTGAAACTCCTGTAGTTTTCTTCTTTGCGTATTTGGGTAGGCAGTGAATTCCACAGAGTTGGGCCCAAAAATGCAAAGGATCTTCCGCCCACTCTAGCCCGTTTATACCTTGGTACCGCAAACTTTGCAGATGTAATTGAGCGAAGATTGCGGTTTGGAAGGTAAGGCTTGGCAAGGTCTTGAAGATATTTGGGGGCAGTCCCAGCTTTAATTTGGAACAAGTAGCTCAGGGTTTTAAAGCGGATCCGATTTTCGACCCTGAGCCAGTGCAGGTCTCTGAGATGTTTAGTGATCCTGGCATATCTGGGAATTCTACAAAGCAGTCTGGCCGCGGCATTCTGCACCAGCTGTAGGCGTCTTACTACTGCTTTATTTGCGCCCAGATACAGGATGTTGCCGTAGTCAAGCCGAGATGCCACTAAGGCATTGACTACGGTCTTCTGGGTGGTCGATGGTAACATCCAGACAATTTTACGTAGCCATCTGAGAATAGTAAAACAGATGCCAGCCACTTTTTTAGCTTACTGCACCATAGATAAGCTGTCGTCAATGATGACTCCCAAATTTCTGACTTGAGTGGCAGGGGTCGGGAGCTTGCCCAATGATGTTGGCCAATGGGAATCGCTCCAGAGATTTTTACTGTTCCCTAAGAGGAGGATCTCTGTTTTCTCCCCATTTAATTTAAGTTGGTTGTCTGACATCCAACAATAAATTTCATGGAGGCCTGTTTTAAGTGCAGAAGAATCAGACGAGTCAGATTTGGATAATGAAAATAAAATCTGAGAATCGTCTGCATATGTCATCAAAATAAGACCAAAGTTCTCTGCAAGGGTGGCTAGTGGGCGAAGGTACAAGTTAAACAAAAGGGGACTCAGAATAGATCCCTTTGGTACCCCGTGCGGGGAATAGAAAACATCCGAACAAGCCTCAGAGGAGGTGATCTGGAAGGTCCGGGAGGATAGATATGATTTGATCCATTCTAACGCCTTGCCCTCGACACCACTCTCCCCCAGCCTACAAAGTAGTCTGGAGTGAGAGATGGTGTCGAAGGCTGCGCTTAGGTCTAGCAAGACCAGTGCCACCGTTTGGCCATCATCTCTGAGCTCTTTAATTTTTTCCGTGATTCTGAGCAGGGCAGTTTCAGTGGAATACCCACTCCTAAATCCGGACTGAGAAGGGTGAAGTAGTTCATTATTTTCCACATATGTGGAGAGAGCTTCATGGATGTGCTTTTCCAGCATTTTGGAAAAGGCAGGAAGTAACGATATTGGTCGATAATTGGCCAATACCGTAGGATCGGCGGCTGGCTTTTTCAGCAAAGGGCTGACTATGGCGTGTTTCCATATAGCAGGAACTAAAGCCTGTTCCATGGACGCATTGAGTATGTCCGTAATGGGCGTCAGGGTAGAATCCTCCAATTGGCTGATAATACTGATGGGTATGGGATCACGGGGAGAACCCGATTTGATAGTTTTAAGAAGTTTCCTCGTTTTGTCCGATGTTAAGGGGGGCCAGGCATCGAGATGACAGTTTCCTTTAAAGCATTGAGAGGTGTCCTCTTGGTTATGAGAGGTAGTACTGTTTTTTCTAATATTGGAGACGATCTTCTCGATCTTTTCAGTAAAGAAGGATGCCAGGTATTGACATTGCTGAGTACTAAGAGGGGGAGCCTCCGCTCTTGTGTTTTCACCAGCCAATTCCGTCACCGTGTTAAAAAGAGTCTGGGATTTATTAGCCGCTGAATTTATAGTCGTGGTTACATAGCATGCTTTAGCTTTCATGCATGCCGAGTGATAGCTGTTTCTGGCCCTGCGGTAGATCTCTTTTTGGTGAGCCTCATAGTTCTTCCGCCACTGTCTCTCCAAGTTCTTACAAGTAGATTTTTCTTTCTTGAGGGCCTCTGTAAACCAGGGGGCCGGGGGACGGTGTACTTTCCCCTTACAACGGGATAGGGGGAGGCAGGCATTCACTGCATCACTAAGCCATGCTTGTGTAGCCTCAGCTATGCTTTCCATGTCTCCATCAAGGCATGGAAGGTCTTTGTTCAATGCACTGTTAAGGTCATCTAGGTTTAATCTTTTCCAATTTCTCCTCAGAGATTCAGAAGAAGTGGTAGAAAGAAATTTAGTGGGTTTAAGAGAGATGGCGAAGAGTATGAGAAAATGGTCTGACCAGCATATAGGGGTAGTGTTCAGCCATGATAGTTCTTCCATATTAGAGATGATGGGGTCAAGCAGATGTCCTGCTTTATGGGTGGGACCCTTATTGCGCAGTGTCATATTCAACGCCAAGAGATCATCAATGAGGTTTTTACAGTTAGTATTGTTCTCATCCTCCAAGTGGAGATTCAAGTCCCCCAGTATTGTAAAGTTTTGAGCTTTTAAATGGTGAGGTAAGATAAAGTTTACCAAGTTATCAGACCAAGAGGGATTATAAACTGGTGGTCGATAAATCAGTAAACCAGAAAAAGTGAAATTGGGGCTGAGGGTAATTTTAAAAGATGCTGTTTCGCAATTGGGAATGTCTGCAGGTTCAAAATGGCATACAAAGTCTTTATTGTAAATAATGGCTATGCCCCCTCCTGTTTGGCCGACGCGATCTCTCCTTACAATAGCATAGTTCGTGGGGAGTGCCGTAGCAACATCGGGGCCGGCGCCATCATGGAGCCAGGTCTCGGTAAGAAATATCGCACTGGGCTTCTCTTCCATTAATAAATGGAAGATATCAAGTTTGTGTTGTGGTAAGGAACGACAATTTACCACATAGAAAGAGAAGTTGTTAGAACAAACTTTCTGGCGGGGGGTTTTGTGAGGGATACCATGCGGAATATCAGGATAAGGCTGGAAGTTTGACAGGGAAAGGGAACATGTTGGACAGGTCTGTGTACCAGCGAACAGGGGATTTAAAGTTAAAGTAAATATATATATATATCAAACAATGTTCTGTCTTGAGAAGCCCCTTTCTGGGGGTTACCCCTGGGTGATTTCCCTATCCCCCAAGGAAACTGTGGCCATTGTGTAGCAATTACTTGCCAGCCACTCGCCGGAGATGTACTAAGTTATACCTAAAGGTGTCAATGGGTGCTTAAAATATGACAAACTTCACAATGACTCTCTTGATTTTACACAGGGTGATCTGGGGGGGGGGGGCCTGAACCTCTACAAACAGTACACACACATAAACCTTGTAATTTTATAACAAATTGAATTTATGTGCAATTCTTCTGTAAAAGGGAGTGAGTATTACCATCTTATTAATGAACACCTCAACAATTATAAATATTTTCAGAGTGAATAAGAGACATACCCCAAATATTGTTAATCAGACATCCACAAGCAATTAGAATAAAACTTCCTATTTGCATTGTGGCATTATGCTGTTGTTATTATTGTTATTAGAGTACCCTAACTTTTTTAAATACCATTTCCTCTTATGGATCAGGTGTGTGCCTACTCGCTTGGCACAGCCTGTTTGCAACACTGAGCTCTAAACACTGCTCTCCTTCAAAGAATCTTTTAGTGCATGGAAATATTAGTTCTTGTTGAGCTGGGAATGTCCACAAATGACACTCTTGGTCAAAATGTACCGGGAATTTACCGGGAATGTCCAGTAACAACACAGCGCGGGCAGACGTTGTTCATTGTGCTTGGGTTTTTTGTACTAATTGTTTATTGCGAAATGCACCCTTGCATCAACAATTGACGTGAGGATGCATTTAATGCTATTACATTATTCTACGTGATGCATTTGTATTTCATATAGTTTCCCGTCATTTTGCCCAGATTTCTTGCAATTCCATGAAAGCAAATTATGTTAATTTTGCGCACCCATAACTATGATGTCTTTCTACAGAAAATAACTTGCCTGAGAGCCACAAACAAAGCTACTATTCTGCTAAATATTACATTTCTGTTTCACTGAAGCAACCCAGAGAACAAGATTTGCACACTCAACACATTCCAGAACTAAACGAAGAAACCTCTCATTTCTTTTAATGCTGCTAATTGGATCTGGGGTACCCATGCTAAGTGAGCTCCCTTAATGCAATATTTATTGGATCATATTAGCATGTACTAAGGCTTTTAATGTATAATAACACTGTCGAACACATGAGGAAGACTCCAGCTAATATTGTGGAGTCAACGCATCCACACCCTGAAAATGTAGTACCGGACTGCAGCACACTTTAATGGCCTCAAGAAATTACCGAAGACCAATGGATCTCAAGGGGAAGGTTTTTATGTCAGATTCCCATAGATCAGAGGTGCCTGATCACATTTATGACATGAATGCAAATATCTGCCATCGTTTAAGAAGAAAAAGAAGCGAAGGAGGTAGGTGTCAGGATAGTCAAACCCGGCCCGAAGGTATCAGAGCACTTTACATGAGCACTCAGTCCGCCAAAGTTCCCCGCGCTTGACCTACTCCAGCCCGCTCCAGTCTGCCAAAGTTCACCGCTCCTGCCTGCCGCTCCTCCCCACGCTTGTGATGATGTCAACACGCACGTCGTTAGCGCACACGGCCGGTGCTACTTCCAAGGGACTACTTTTTTTTTAACATATATTTTTTAAAGAACGTATTTTTTTGTGGTATATAGCCTATGTCACTCTGCAGACCCTGACAATTCCAATTATGTATTGGGTGTTTGGATTGGCGTTGTGGTTACCGAGTTTACCCGCCTCAAAGGTTCCCAGTTCTTGCTTTATAATAGTATATAATAAATATATATATATATATATATATATATATATATATATATATATATATATGTGTGTGTGTGTGTGTGTGGCAGAGGGACGTCTTTCAAATATTTGGCATCAAAGACGAGGCGAACCCAAGAACTGGTGCGTTATAAATTTATTGTGCTCTACACCATACCGCCATAACGTGTTTCAGCCTGAAAAGGCCTTGATCTGAGGTTCTGTAAATTACGAATTAGTTTGTGCTCAGCCCCCATTTTGTGATCGCCGCCATTTTATGTTGCCCTCACTCAGGCAGCACGGCGAACGCGATGTTTTTGTCGTTTCTGCATTTACGTGTCAGGTGGCTTCTTCGCCTATGTTTACTAACGAGTGTCAGGGTCTGGCCGAGTACACTAATTCCTGTCTGAGCTGATTAATCCCCGTCCAGACTACATGTTGGTTCACACCATTGTTTCCTTTAAATTATCTTATCTGATGTCCTTCGCTACATGTCTCCTGCATTCTCCTGTGTCACGACTGTCCTTCTACAACGTGCAGCTGTGTTTTCTCTACTTGTAAATCGAATTGTGTGGATTCATTTGTAATTTGCTTAAGAGGTCGAGTGACAAACAGAACCGGGAACTTGAGTTGCTTTGGTCTTAAAACATTGTCTATAACGTTTGCCTATAGCTCATGCTCTTGTGTGATTGCATTTTGCATTGTATTGTATCGTATATAAACCTGTGCGCCATAGAGTTAAGTGGCAGTCTCTTTTGAACCTCGTTATACTAACGACTTCTAAGACCACTGTACTAGCTGTAACTAATAAATACCATCTTCTACGCCAGACGAAGAGTCCGTGTCTCTGTTTCTGACAAGGCAGGTGAATCCCGGGGATTTAAGGCGTACCCTGCGCCGCCAGGCCTTAAGGCTGCGGTTCTCCAACTGGCGCCCAACGTGGGGCAGCTTCAGCGGTATCGGTTGAGCCCGAGAGTCGTGAGGAGCCCCGCAAGAAAATTCCGGAGGAAGCGCACCACGTGATTGACCCCTGTATGTCGGAAGTGGACCGAAGATCTTTTGAGGCACGGCTACTCCTCTCCGACGGCTGCTGACGACTGCTGCCCTGACTGTCGACCTGCCTTGGACCCTTCTGATGATGTTTGGTAAAGCGAGACGATAGACGGACCTTCGCTGGTGTAGAAAGATCCTTAGTTAAGTATTTGGTGGGTCGCTCCCACAGATCTTTGTTTTGTTTTGTTTTTGGTTTTTTTTATTCAGGTATTGCAATAGCTGAAGCCAAGGGGTAAGTACGTTTGTACTGTCTCATTGATTTACACCCCTTGTTGTTTGTGATCAGTCTAGAGAAGTGACGATGCCTGGACTGAGTAAGTTTAAAAGAATTTGTTGCTTTGGTTGTACGAGGGATTCCCAGTTGGATGAATCATGTCCGATCCCTTCAGTTGGAACTCCCACTTATGAGCTTTATTCGAAACATGGTATTGGTCCCATTACCTTTAACGAGACATGGGTCCGATATACGAAAAATAGTGGAGTTTTGAGATGGCCCCAGAATGGTAGTTTTGACCCCGCTATCTTAGATAATTTGGAAACGATCTTGTTTAAAAGAAAACCCCGGCCGGCAATGTTTGACTCTTTCCACCTTTGGCGTAAGGAAGCCAAACAGAAAGAAATTAAACGAGCAAAGAAAGATAAGAAATCACAAGACATGTCGGTTGTACAGGCTGCCCAGCAGTTTAAAAACAACGAAGTAGATGGTGCGAATGAGGTACTAGAGAGACAACATCGCATGGCAATAGATAGATGCTATCCGATGTTGCCTACTTCCTCTCCAGATAAAAGTAAAGAATTAGAAGAAGATTCCCTAATGTCTTGTTTACTGAATTCACCTCCGCCCTATGCCCAAAATGCTAATGCACCTCCGTTACCCCCTCCCATTGCTCAACCACTAGTTGCTCAGTTGCCGATTGTCCAGCAACCGGCACAGCCTATTAATGCTTCTTTGCCTACTTCCGCTCCATCCTCACATTCTGTAACTCAGCCCCCACCTTCTCCCGCTCTTGCTCCTCAGTCAGCTACGTTTCAGTCTCCGCTGCCCTCTACATCTGTAATGCCTCCTATTCTCTTGAGGGATTCTCCTACTTCACAGAGGAGAATAGTAGATTTGTAATTTGTAATTTGTAACTGGGTTTTGTATCGCGCCAGCTCACCGACAGGTCTCAAAGCGCTACTGACCAAGTACAGCAACAAGAAACAGGATGAGAGTATAAGAGTGTCTGAAGCTAGTAACCGACTACTGAGGTGTAAATGCGTCTTTGAAGAGTAGGGTCTTCAGGGACTTCCTAAAGTGGAGGAGGTTGGGTTCTCTACGAAGCGCCTCCGGTAGCTTATTCCAGATGATAGGAGCCTGAACTGAAAAGGATCTGCCTCCTTTTGTTGCCAGCTTAAAGCGTGGGCAGGATAGCAAAAAAGAACCGGACGATCGCAGGGCGCGCTTAGGTTCGTATATTTCAAGCCTATCTTTTATATAGGCTGGCGCCTGTCCGTGGATTGCTTTGTGGCAGATGCACATACTCTTGAATTCGACTCTTTGTACTATAGGCAGCCAATGTAGCCTATAAAGCAAAGGGGAGGCATGAGTCCGCCTCGGCACTCCGAATATCAAACGCGCTGTGTCATTCAGAATGACCTGAAGACGGTTGATGGAATTTTTTGGGAGGCCAAGGTATAACGCATTGCCGTAGTCAATTCTAGACACTATTGTGGCTGAGACAATGGTTCTAAGCATATTCCTTGAGAGTAGGGGGACGAGCTTGCGCAGTTGCCTGATCAAATTAGTACAGGAACCAACTACAGCGGACACTTGGTTAGTCATCGAGAGTTCCTGATCGATTTTCATACCGAGGCTCTTAACACTAGGGCACGGTTTTGGAGTAGGTCCAAGTTCTTGTGGCCAAAACAAATCATTCCAGGGGGAGGTGGAGGTTGAAACTACGAGAACTTCCGTTTTATCTGGATAGATTTTCAATAAATCCAATGTAAAGTTAGGAGTCCTAAGTTTACTACTACTAAATTGAGAAAAATCGTAATTTTAAGACTTTCGGTATTCACAGAAGGCATTTAGGTGTCCTAAAGTTAGTAGTCCTAACTTTACTACTACTAAGTTGAGAAAAATCGTAATTTTAAGACTTTCGGTATTCACAGAAGGCATTTAGGCGTCCTAAAGTTAGTAGTCCTAACTTTACTACTACTAAATTGAGAAAAATCCTAATTTTAAGACTTTCGGTATTCACAGAAGGCATTTAGGAGTCCTAAAGTTAGTAGTCCTAACTTCTGTGAATACCGAAATGAGTAAGTTCATTCTGTGAATACCAAAAGTAGTAAGTGCATTCTGTGAATGACAAAAGTAGTAAGTTCATTCTGTGAATCGGGCCCAGAGGGTGGCCAGAGATTGTTTGTGGATAAGTTTGTAAATAACTTGCTTCCTCAATTGTCGAATAAATTAAAGAGTTCTGAAAGTGCATGAGCTGTCTCTTCCCCTGCTAAAATACTGGCTACTGCACAGTATTATCAGAATAGAGAGAAGGAGGAGAAGGAGAAACGAGAGAAGAAAAATAAAGATTTGAAAACGAAGGTTCTTTTACAGCAGGCTTATCCTCCGCGTCCTACACAGCCTCAGTTTTCTCAACCCCCACAGTTTCAGAAAGTGTTTCAGAAGCATTAGTATTTTGCGCCGCGACCTTCGTTAGGTCCTAATCAATGTGCATATTGTAGGGAAGAAGGACACTTCAAGAATAGTTGTCCGGTTTTATTACAGCGTAATAATGGGATGTCTGCTCCACGAGGTCGTGGTAATTTCCAGACAGAATCTAGAGGTAGAGGACGAGGTGCGTCCTCTCAGGAGCAGCGTTCTTTTCCTCCGTCTACTTCGAATTGCTTTGATCAGCAGAGAGTTCAGTCTACGCAGTATTACAATGACGGTTATCACGTTGAAGATAGGGCTGACGATTTTCAGATCGAATAGGAAAGCCATGGACGAAGTAAGGGAGTTGTGTCGATTCCAGTAGATCAAAACGGGCCGTATGTCACTGTCAATACTATGGGTGTTTCAGAACCGTTCTTTTGGATACTGGTGCGATGAGAAGTTCTATCATTCATTCTAAACTCCCTGGGGAACCTTTGTCTGGCTTAATGAATACTTCTGTGGGATTTTCTGGCGCCCCAGTTCATAATCCGGTTTCTTGCTCCTTGCCTGTTTCGATTGGTCCTTATGATCTGGATGCTTCACTTATTCTGACAACTGGTTGTGGTGAAAATTTGCTGTGTCTGGATTTGTTGAAAAGACTGCATGCAACATTGTATTGTTCCCCTTCTGCTGTGAATCTTACGTTGGGGAAGAAATTGACGTCTTCCATGTATTTGTCCCGAGACCAGTTTCCACCTGAGTTGCTTTCTCTTCCTGAAAGTCTTTGGGCTACAGGCCCAAACGACGTGGGTCGTCTTGCGATCCCACCGTATGTTGTCACAGTTAAAGACAATGTTAGAATGCCACGCATTCCTCAATATCGTATCTCTAGTGATGGAGAGAGAGCACTTTTGGTTATTGTTGATGATTTTATTCAGAAAGGTGTGGTTGAAGAAACGAGAGGCAATGTTTGTAACAGTCCTGTTCTTCCGATCCTTAAGAGAACTGATCCTTCACAGCCTCCTGTTTATCGATTTGTTATTGACCTGAGATAAGTCAATAAAATAGTGGTGCCACAGTTCCCTGTTGTTCCTGACATTACAGCTTTGTTGACGATGATTCCTGCTTCGGCAGCTTGGTTTTCACTGATTGATTTGAAACATGCTTTCTTTAGTATTCCTATTGCTGAAGAAAGTAGGGATATCTTTGTTTTCTCTCTAGGTGGCCGAAGTTTCCGATTTAAGAGAGCTCCTGAAGGCTATTGTGGGAGTCCCTCCATCTATAGCAAAGCTCTTAAGTCTCAACTTGATGCTTTCTCTTTGCCTCCTGGTGCTACGCTTATTCAGTATGTGGATGATTTGCTGGTGGCTGCTGATACGAAAGATGTGTGCAAGAGTGTGACTGTTGCGTTGTTGCATCATTTGTCTGCTTTAAATCATAAGGTGTCACCCTCTAAGCTGCAATATGCCCGCCAAGAAGTGACCTATTTAGGTCATCTCTTGTCGAAGGAGGGAAGGCGATTGACCCCAGTACGTATTCATGCTATTTCACAGATGTCTGTACCTACCACACAGAGAGAAGTGCGTGCCTTTTTGGGTATCACTTCCTACTGTAGACAATGGATTCCCAATATTTCACTTTTGGCTAAACCATTGTTGGCACTAACGTTGAAAGATACGCCCCATCCGCTCCCTTGGACGGATGAATGTCAGAAAAGCTTTGTTGACTTACGTACTGCTCTATGTTCTGCTCCAGTGTTGGGTACCCCAGATTATAGCAAGTCCTTTGCAGGGTTTCCCAAACTGGGGTCTGCCGACCCCCAGGGGTCCATGACACATTCCCAGGGGGTCCGTAGGAACCAGTTTTAAAGCAAAGAAAAGTTTCCTGTATAATTAGCAGCTTTCAAGCAACATTAAAAGTGTCAAGAGAATGCCAGTGATTAATGTACCTGCTGGAGAGGGATGAGAGTTTTGTTGTAGCAGCTTTGAATTAACTAATGTAGCACAGAGGGTTACTATGCCTACTGCAAAGAACGTGTAACATTCACTTTAAAAAGCAGTGGTTACTGCTTTTGTCACAGAGATTCTTTTGTTACGGTGCACTTCATAAGTGACAATCGTAATCTAGGAAAGGAACCTATAAACTATCATCAAAGAGCTGCTTGCAAACTGCATGATACCAGTTAGTAACTTATGTTTTTTCCCAGTCATTCATTATCCTGATGCTGCTAAAAAGATTTATTTGGGTGGAAATACATTTTTAATGCTAAAGTCAGTGCTAGCCACTGTGATATGTTCTGAATCCTGAGTTTGTGCTTTTCCAGACCAAGGACTATTTTAAAATGCCTACCAGTATGAATGACATGTGAATACTACACCTTGTAGTCCCCTTTACCTTATGTAACATTTTCTATACACTGATTTACATGTATGATTCATTGTCTCTATATATGTGTGTAATGTAAAGTGTTCTGACATCCTACAATGGTATGAGAGATGCTATAAAACAAATGAAATACATGTGACATAGGGGCTATTCCTTCAAAATAAAATACTACAGGCCAGATGTACGACCCGATTTTATATGCGCAAACGGGTTCGCGAACCCGTTTGAGCATGCAAAAACCTATTGGGCCATGTACATAGCCTATTTCGCGAGTCGGAATTTTTTTGTGACTCGCTGAATAGGTTTGGCAACTTACCACCTACTTCAAGTAGATGGTAATGCATTCGCAAATGGGAAGGGGTCCCCAGGGGACCCCCTACCCTTTGCAAATGCATGCAAAATTATTTTTTAAGAGCAGACAGTGGTCCCAAGGACCACTGCCCGCCCTTAAAAAATGAAATGAAAACGTTTCATTTTCTATTTTTTTTATGCATGGAAAATAGGCTGCATTTTTTAAAAGAAAACTGCTTTATTTAAAAGCATTCCCAGACATGGTGGTCTGCTGAGCCTAGCGGGACACCATCCCTGGGAGGGCTGGCATTCCCAATGGGCTGGCAAATTGCGAGAGGCTCTTTAATATTAATGAGCCTTGCCATTTGCGACCCCATTGGGAATCCCAAATAGTGTTAAACACACTGTTGTACATTTCATTAAGCAACTCGCAATGTGTCGCCAATTGCGAGGCGCTAAATGAAATGGTGGTAGATCTGGCCCCAAAATCCTTAGTACTTGGAGTATTTGGTTTGTGTGCACACGTGTTTTTTTCGAATTACTGTTTTAATATTTGAAATGTAACTCATACAAATTGCTTGGGGGTCCCAGGCTTCCAGTGGTGACTCAATGGGGGTCCTCAGGAGTTAAAAGTTTGGGAACCACTGCTTTACACTGTATGTTCACGAGAGAGAAGGTTGCGCATTGTCAGTTTTGACACAGCAATTTGGAAATACGCAGAGGCCATGTGCCTATTTCTCCGCTACACTAGATCCAGTAGCTAAAGCTTTGCCCAGTTGTCTTAGAGCTACGGCAGCTGCGGCAATTTCTATTAGACAGTCTGTTGGATTAGTGTTGGATAACACACTCATTGTTATGGTTCCACATGCAGTGGATACCTTGCTGAATAGAACAAGGACACAGCATCTCACGAGTGCTCGTTTGTCTGGATATGAGCTGACACTTCTAGCGAGCCATGTACATATCAAAAGATGTAACACGTTAAATCCAGCTACATTGTTGCCACTCCCAGATGAGAAAGACGATCAGGAAAAACATGATTGTTTTCTCCGAACGGAAGAAGAAACAAAGGGTAGGATTGATTTAAAGGACACTCCGCTCAAGGACCCGGATGGGATCCTATGGGTGGACGGTTCTTGTTTCAAGCTTCCAAATGGAGAGACTACTTCTGCCTATGCTGTCACCACCTTATGCACAATTGTTGAGACGGCACGCATTGGACATAATTCAGCCCAAGCAGCTGAATTGATAGCCTTGACTAGAGCGTGTGTGTTGTCGAAGGGAAAGAGAGTGAATGTGTACACGGATAGTCAGTATGCTTTTGGTGTTGCACATAGTTTCGGCAAGTTGTGGAGGGAGAGAGGATTCTTTACCTCCCATGGGACAAAGATTCAGCATGGTCAGCTAGTGACTGATCTTCTTGAGTCACTTACCTTACCTGCACAGATAGCGATCATAAAGTGCAGCGCACATAAGAAAGTCACAGATGATGAGGGTCGTGGAAATGCGTTTGCAGACGAGGTAGCGAAAACTACAGCTAGAACCACCACTAGTCGAATGTATGTGGCAGGTCCTGCAAACTGGGTTAGGGAAATTGGAATGTGTGAAGACACGATTGAGAGTGTGAAAACAATTCAGGGAGAGGCTACTGAGAAGGAATTGAGTACGTGGAAGGAATGTACTTGAATGTTAGATTCGATGGGTTGTTGGACGGAGTCGTCGGAACATCAGTGATGGTTGTTACCGGACGCTTATGTGTTGCCGGTCGTGACTATGGCTCATGGTCCAGCTCACATTAGTGCGAAAGGCATATGTAAGCTCTTGGCTCCTGTATGGCAGAATGAAGGAATTCCGAATGTGCAGAGAATGTGGTTAAGCATTGTATTGTTTGTTTAAAGCATAACCCAGGAAAGGGCACCTCAACTCCGGCAGGTCATTTTGCTCCCCCATCATATCCTTTTGAAGTGTTGCAGATCGATTACATTCATATGGATTGATGCAACAACCTTAAGTATGTTCTGATGGTGGTATGTGCCTTTTCCCGCTGGATAGAGGCCTACCCCTTGAAAGATAACACTGCTCTGTTGACTGCTAAAGTGTTGCTTAAGGAGTTCTTCCCCAGATTTGGTTTGCCGTGCATTGTCTGGAGTGACAATGGATGTGAATTTGTGGGCCAGATTATGCAGAAAGTATGTTCTGGTCTTGGTATTAGACAGAAACTCCATGCTGCAAACCATCCACAGTCCGCAGGTTTGGTTGAGTGTTATAATGGTATACTCAAGCTTAAACTAGCCAAGATTCAAGCCAGTACGGGTCTTGCTTGGCCTGATGCATTGCCCCTAGCTCTTTTGTCAACCAGAACTACGGTACACTCTTGTATGGGACTTAGCCCATATGAGGTGGTATTCGGATGCCCAGCCAATGTTTGGGGCGTCCCTCGCCCCAAGAGATATTCAGATATACCATATCCTCTGTTAATTGACTATTTGCATGACTTGACTACTAAATTAAGTGTTATTCGTCAACAGGTACAAAGTGCTCTGCCGGAGGCCTCCACAGACCAAGGTCAGACCATTTTGCCCGGTGACTGGGTCTGCATCAAAAATTTTCAACGGACTAAGAACTTGGAGCCTCGTTGGTCTGCGACTACACAAGTTTTGCTCCTCACACGAACGGCCGTGAAAGTGGTCGGCAAGCGTAACTGGGTGCATGGCGTGCACTGTAAAAAGGTGCCACTGTCATTGCCCTTCGACCAGTGGATCCGCAGTGGTGTAAGAGAATCTGAATCTGCAGCGATCCCTTGTTTTGTGCCTTTTAGTGATGCCCAAATTTATGGAACTCATTCTGAGAAAGCAGATGACGACATTCTTCAAGCTGCTGTGCCTGCGCATCTTCGACTAGATACTACTAATCCAGAAACTCTGTTCCAAGACCAGACCGTGCAGAGCAAAACACGCTACAACTTAAGACCGAGAGCTAACCAAGGGAACTGAACACTTTGAACACTTTTTTCTTTATTACTCAAAGACATTCTTTTTGGGTTCTTTTTGCCTCTTTGTTTTTGCGTGATATTAGTATTAGATGTGCCATCTGTCTCCGTCGCAGGGTCACGGTAGGAGACTCAGACTGTAACCTGGTTTTTGTTATTTTAGCAAGTGGCTAGCGCCGCAGGAGATACAGAAGTGAGTAGCTGAGTGATTGAGGAAGATTGCCGTGAGCGACATTTTTTTTAGATAAAGATGGATGGTACAAAAATTGTAGGTAGGGAAAATAGGAAGCAGGAAATGATATTGAAGTATTGTAAATTATTGCGTAGTCGATTTGGCGTAACTTTGTGTGTTTTTATGTTTTTGTGTATTTTATTAGCTTGCACAGGTTGGATCGTACATGTTTTGCAGTCAAGAAATGTTGTTAATTGTACAACTTCTTTGCCCTCTCGTCTTTCTGTCTTTTCACATAAAATGCATGCTCTACCCCCTCATGAACAGATAAGGAGAGCCGAATATATGAACAATACGTTTATTCAGTTGTTGCACCAACATCAGCTGGCTATTAATATGACTGACTGTTGGGTGTGCGGATTTATGCCACACAATACACAAAAGGGAATGCCATATCTGGTTCTTCCTTTCTCATATGAAGGTTCAGCTTGGGTCTATTTGACTATGTTTTCAGCCGCATACCACAACAGACTCAGAAGCCCTGTAAGAACTTCTGGGAATGGATTAGACTTTAGTCAGAGCTCCTTGATCAAAGGTATAGTGGTAATGGCTAAGATTATAGAACAAGATTCCGTTAGATGAGAAGAGATTCCGTTAGATGAGAAGAGAGCTTATGATGGATGGAATGTTAAACACTATGACATTGGTGACAAAATAGGAAGGGTGAGTCTTCTCCAGTATGGACTGTACCCTGTAGAAAGGTGGATATCTGACTATGGTTGCCCCTAACTTTTTGCCTAGTGTTTTGCTGGTTTTCGACTTAGTTGGCCTAGGATCCTGCTATTCAGGACTCCAGGCTTCCTGATTTCTCTGTTAAAATGGACTCCATGTACCTTAGGTACATTTCTAATTGGATACTGGGTCACCTTATCGGCTCCTGTACAGTGTATCTTAGGTACCCAGGGCATAGGTGCACCCAGGGCCTACCAGGGGCTGCAGCATGTATTATGCCACCCCTGGCTGGCCATCTAAATCTGACACAACTGGCTGATCAATCAGCTGGGGCAAGGTGGTGTAATCACCCTTTGCTTTAGATATAGTATACCTATATCTAAACCTAAAATGGACAAATATACTCCTATAAGTCACTCCTATGGCAGGCCTTAACAATCCTGGAGGCAGAGTGCTTGGAATTATGTGAGATAGTGCTCTGACATGAGCTGAGCCTGTCTACAGCTTTCGGAACCAAGTCCATTAGCTGTTTCCATGATAACGCTATACCATATACTCTTAAGTGCATTATAACCTCGCGGTTATTGCTAACTGTGGCATAGCATTATCAGAACATGTCGAGTAAGGTGTCATACGAATTGGAATACTACCCCCTCGCCAATTCTGGTGACGGGGGTAGCATTCCACCCTTTTAGAGGGACACAACATGTACCTAACTGTGAACCCCAGTTAAAGTTAACTCGAGCCCCAGCATCACAAAATGGATGCTGCCACCACAGACACAAGTCTGACATCCTGCTGCTGGGAGTCCTTCCAGCGAGGGAGGCTTGGACAAAGGGTTTCCTGCCTTGGGAGGTGCTAGCACCACCCCAGACAGGATTTTGTGCATTAGGTAGGACCGGGCTGAAAGGAATGAGACATGCCTGGGGCACACAAGGTGCCCTGTGCATACACCGGTTCAAATCAGTTGCTGGGGCACTCCAACCCCAGCTCTGGCGCAACACCGGACAAAGGATAGGGGGTGTAACCACCCCCCTTCCTGGTCCCACCCAAAGGAGGGACCTAGTGATAGTACAGCCCCCTTTAGCAGGATAAAGGTAGGAGCTGGTCCCATTCCAAATCAGATTAATCCTGAACTGAAATTCTACAAGAAGAAACTCTGGACTTCGACTTTCTACACAGAAGACTGAAGAAATCTCCCTTGTGGGCAAGGAGTGTCAACCCTGCACAAGCAGGCACCATCAAGCGTCCAGCGGCTTCACTTTGTCGTCTTCCCTCGAGGATCCAGACTTCAGAGCCCGACGAGACCTGGATTCCCATACCTCTCCGACCTCAACTCACATCTGCAGCACAGCTGAGATCCGTGGGTGCGACGAGACACGTGGGACCGGCCATCTTGGAGAAACTGCACTTCGCTTCCAGCATGACTTCTGAGGTAACCTCGATGAAGTGCTTTGGGGATTGAAAAGCCCCTGCCCCGAGCAGCTCCTGCACCGAAGACCAGCTCTCCAGCATCCACGAGATCTGTGTGGGGCCCTTCTGTCTGTTTGCTGCTCGACTCGTTGTCTGGTCACCTGCCGGCTGGCTAGTGGCCTCCTAGACGACGATCCACGACATCAACACAGCTGGTCTGGTTGCTCCAGACTGGCCCTTGCTTCCCTGTAAAGGAGAAGCACCCCTGACCCTCCTGGTCCGCACCAGACGTCTTTTCCACTCACCGCGTGGGTTGCCTTTGCCAAGGCCTGTTGATGCCGAATCCGGAACCAACACCGCCCACAGCGAGACCCTGCGTGGGACAGCTCGTGCCTCCATCCTGGTCATCAAAGACACCACCTGGTGAACGTGGCTACAGAGTCAAGCGTCCACTCTTCACCTGATCGCGACGACAGCATCTGGTTCCTTCCTGGTTCCACTCCAGTCACTGGCTAGTGACTTTGAACATTGTGCCCCCTGCTTTCAGGTCTTCAGCATCCCTGATCCACCCTTGGATCACACCGGACATCTTCCTCCTGGTCGCCTGCAGCATCTTTTCTTTCAGGCTCCATAGACTTCAACGCAGAAACCCGACACGACTTCGCACCTATGCACCCGCAGCCCGTGGGTGAGGTAACAAGAGCATTTCGGTGCTCAAGGGTAGATTGACTCTCCTAGTGTCCAGTTCCACAGTCGTTTTAGTCTTAACTAGTCAGAATTGTCCGTACTCACCTTTTTCTTGAACTGTACTGTCCATAGACGTTGTTACGCATCTCGCGTGTGAGTTCACACTCTGCACTCGCGTTCCGTGGGCCTCCTATTACTTACCTAAAGTTAGGGTAGTGTAGTCCCAGCGATCCTACAGCCTCTGGACAGCTCCATTCCTTCTATCGACTTCCTTATACCACTTGTTTAGTATACGGTTTGTTGCGCCCCAAGGGCAACATTGTAACTTGTGCAACTTAAATTATTTTTCTTAAGAGTCTTGTCATGTGTTTAGCCCTCTGATCTCATAAAGAGTTCAGAGGTGTTTCTTAGGTAATAAATATCTTGTTTATTTTCATAACTACCTGTGTGGTGTCCTTTCATTTGGTATTCAAGGGGTTATATGTGGTAAAACAGCTGGATTCACATGCCAAAAGAGTTTAGCCTAAGACTGCTTTGTCCATGCTAACATTAGGATAGCTGGTCTATAAGGTTGACTTACAACCAATCACCATAAGGGTTGTTTGGACTGATACAAGGTGATCACTAGAACTAGTGAGCATCATATATCAGGCCAACTTCTCACATACCCCATCAAGGTAATTTTTGTCTCCAAGTTAACAGCAAGAAAGCTGACATCGGGGGAGGAGCTACGCCGCGAACCAAGATGGCTGCATAAGCTCCCGGCTCCGCCGACCTCCGCCGGCGGCCCGTCTATCCTGTCGTTTATCCTCTACCCACGCCCTGTGCCTGGATGCATGAAGGTTGCCTGATGCCGACGGTGCTTTCCCGGATTTCCTACCTTATTCAGCGACGAAGTTATGTCGTGTCCCATTTTTGGCCTACTCCCGGGCTGCCGCCGGGACCTCGATTTTTGAAACACCCGAGAGGGACCTGATCAACATCGGCTGTGGGACCGCGATTGTGGCCGGTCTTCCAGGTCTGAATAATTCTTTCCGCTCTTGACTCTTGTCCTCGTTGATGGATGGTATCGGAGAAGAGACACTGTGACGTGCTGTGATCCTCCTGCACCGCGGCTGTGGGTTGTGTGCCTGACCCTCGTTCCCCGGTCCGGGGACTGACGGGCTGCACCCACGGCCGGTGTCTGTGCTGAGTGTGCCAGTTCGGAGCGCCCTTGTTGTTGCGATCGCCAAATGTCTGCCCGGAGCCCGGCGATGTGGGCTGGAGATTGTGTCCCCCTGCGTCCTCTGGTCCCCGGGATGGAGGGGATGGATGGCGTACATTCATTGAGATCCGTAATGGCGCCGATTGGGGCACTCCGCTCGCAATTCACCGGCGCATGTGTCTCCCTGGCGGCGAAACTGGATGATGTCTGCTCGCGACCAGCCACGGACACTGCAGCGCCTGCACAGAAGTCTGCGGTCCAGACGAGCGATTTGACCCGCCATTTGCAGGGACCCGAGCGGCAGCCCGACTTTGCTCCTTTGAGAGTCGGCCTCACCTTTCCACCTTTCCTTCATCTGCTACAGTACATGGTCTTCCCTCTACGTCTCCTATCCGATGGTGTGTCGTCGCTGGATGTCCTGTTCTTCATTGCCGAGTCTCAGGGTCCAGTCGAAGGGGATCGCCATTTTCCTTTGTTCCGGCCCGTCTACATACCGGATGCCGCCATTTTGAGACCGGACTTTGCTCCACCTTCACTGCCTTGGTCCGCCATGGACGCTTTGACTGTCTCTGGTCGGATGTGGCTTGGTCGGGATGTACTCCGGAACGGATTCGCACTGGTCAGGGCTGACTTTGACTTTGAGGTTTTCTTGCTCCTCGCCACTGCTTTGGACCATCTGAGACGCTCCCTTGGTTTGCAACTGTTATGACTTTAGCGATAGATCTCCTCGTGAGGCTTGCAGGGTTGACTTCTATTTCCCTGGGGTTGCTCCGTTTATTTTTGCCGGGACTGCACCGAATACCTCACCGGGCCGGGGGTAGGATGGGGGGGGGGTTTTCCTGGTGACTGTCCTCCCCGTGATAATGCTGACCGTTTTGCTTTGCTGATGATGATTGTGCTATGGGGGGGTCACCGCCGGCGGGGGGTATCAGGTGTCCGGGGGCTTGTTTGTTTTTCTCCTCCTCCACTTCTTCTTATATTTTCCCTTCTGTGGGGCAGTTCCGGGGCGACAGGCACGCTGTTAGTGGGTTAGGCCGTAGCCATTACAGGGGTGCAGGGTGGCGGGTGCGGGGGGGGGTTTGTTATTTTATTTTGTTTTGTTCTATGGTCCCTATTGCTCTTTTCCGGCTTTGGGAGGGTTCTTTCCTCTTTCGTAGGGTTGGCTGTCTCTTGGTCTTGCACCTTTCTTTTTTCTTTTTTCGGCTTCTCGACAAGCCTCTGTTTTTCTGTTCTTGGGGGGTAGGCTCTCTGGGGTGATTTTTAGAAATGTGGATTATTGTAATGTGGTTTATTGCCCAGTATTATCGCCGTGGCTGCCCGGATTGCATTGCCGCTTTAGTCATAGCCTATCTCCGACTCTAATTGGGGTAAGCCCCAATCGTCTCCTTTGTGCTCCTATCCTGTGAGGTGTGATGTCCTTGTTGTTGCAGCCCCTACTCTTTTTCTAAAATTTAAAAATGAAAACCTCATATCCTGTTTGCGAGCCCCACAACCACATCTGGTATACTTTGATATATCCTGTTTACTGATTGGCTTCAGTTTCTCCTGTTTTTATTGATTGTCTTTGCGGCCGGCCATGATGGTTGTGGGCCTGCACATGTATCTCCTTCTTTTTTGAAAAAAAGGTTTTAAAAAAAACAAAAAAAAAGCTGACATCAAGCAGAAATGTTTGTACACGTACATTTCTTCGTCCCCTGATTTCCCCTCCGTTGGTTCCATCTCAATGAACATATTTTGTCTGTAATGATTGAGCTTATACTTGGCTCCCTTCCAACTTTTCTGGAACCTGTTACATAGCTTTTCTTCTTCCCCCTACATATACGGCTTTATCAGACCACCACAGAGTTAGACATAGCAGAGGTATATTTGATGCCAAAGACACAGAAGAACAAGAGGGAGGAGACTTCCTTACAGGATTCCTTCCCTTTTGGGGCCCGATGGTCAACAGCAGAAACATCAGGCAATTGGTTCGTGTGGTTGAGACCACTTTTAATGTTACTGCAGGTGCGATAGGTAACATTACAGCAGAGCTTTAGGCTGACCGTCTTATGACATTGCAAAATCGTATTGCGCTAGATGTGATCTTAGCAGACCGAGGAGGTGTCTGTAGATTGATCGGATCTAGTTGCTGCATTTATATTCCAGATGATGCTCCGGCAGTATACAAAGCCATTTCCAAATTGCATACTGTCTCCGAGTCGATTCATCAGGACGAAGGAGATTGGTCTTTTATGGGATGGTTTTCGGGAATATTGTCAACTTGGCGATGGAAGATCCTAACGTTTCTTGGAGCAATTTTGGCCATCATATTTTCTTGTTGCCTGCACGTTCAATGTGGTCCTATAGTTTGTGGCCTGTTGGCTACTTTATGTGTTCCACAACCTGCAACTCAGAAGGCAGAGAATATTAGAATGATGGTGCAGCAACAGCTTGAGGATTTCATGAACATCGATGGTGATTTCGACTCAGATTACTATGAGTTGGTTCGTTTTTGCCTGAATAATGGCAAAAGGAGGGTCTGAGGTTCTGTAAATTACAAATTCGTTTGTGCTCAGCCTCCATTTTGTGATCGCCGCCATTTTATGTTGCCCTTACTCAGGCAGCGCGACGAACGCAATGTTTTTGTCGTTTCTGCATTTACGTGTCAGGTGGCTTCTTCGCCTATGTTTACTAACGAGTGTCAGGGTCTGGCCGAGTACACTAATTCCCGTCTGAGCTGATTAATCGTCGTCCGGACAACATGTTGGTTCACACCATTGTTTCCTTTAAGTTATCTTATCTGCTGTCCTTCGCTACATGTCTCATGCATTCTCCTGTTTCACGACTGTCCATCTACAACGTGCAGCTGTGTTTTCTCTACTTGTAAATCGAATTGTGTAGATTCATTTGTAATTTGCTTAAGGGGTCGAGTGACAAACAGAACCGGGAACTTGAGTTGCTTTGGTCTTAAAACATTGTCTATAACGTTTGCCTATAGCTCATGCTCTTGTGTGATTGCATTTTGCATTGTATTGTATCGTATATAAACCTGTGCGCCATGGAGTTAAGTGGCAGTCTCTTTTGAACCTCGTTATACTAACGACTTCTAAGACCACTGTACTAGCTGCAGCTAATAAATACCATCTTCTACGCCAGACGAAGAGTCCGTGTCTCTGTTTCTGACCAGGCAGGTGAATCCCGGTGATTTCAGGCGTACGCTGCACCGCCGGGCCTTAAGGCTGAGGTTCTCCAGATCACATGACAACGTTCAAGGGGCGGAGTGCTCCTTTTTAAAGTGCAACATGCCAAAATGTAAACATAGAAGACATACTGTCTTAATCTCTAATGTGTGCAGAAATTTGCAAAAGATTATGTACTGAGTATATCAAAGGGTAAATCAGAAAATCACAGGGTTGGGTGAATAATATCACACTTAGCAGCAATTTAGAATAAATATGAAACATATAAATAAATAAATAAGTTTAACATATAAATATTCCTCGACATTGCTGATAAAACCCATGAGCACACATCCAATAAGAAATACTGAGTAAAATCCTGTTAAAAAC
Source organism: Lissotriton vulgaris (assembly GCF_964263255.1). Lineage (NCBI taxonomy): Eukaryota > Metazoa > Chordata > Amphibia > Caudata > Salamandridae > Lissotriton > Lissotriton vulgaris. Next base: position 57,742,266 of record NC_141691.1, on the reverse strand, counting down.
AATATATAACTAGGATCTACATTCATTATCTTAGACTGTGCATGTGAAATGTAATAATCGGTCAGTTGTAACCCCCGTGTTCACTTTAATTAACAGAGGAACAGTGTATAATACAGCCCAAGTGGGCATATACCGGTCAACATATTGGTGTGCAAAAGCAGAGGTGCAAATTTCGCAAATAAATAATGGCATGAAAATTGGTGCAACCTGGTAATAAAATTAATAAATGTAAAGTGACAAGTGTAATACATCTTAAACTAAGTTAAAATTGACCCTAATGGACAAGAAAATGAAGAAGCAGCTAGTTAATATGTACCATGTGAATGGCAAATTCATAATTGAGATTCATAAGTATGTAAAGCAATCCTCACTGGCGTTAAGGCCATTCGGAGTTTTAGTATTATATGTCTGGTCTCTAACTTTCGTAGCAAAGACTCACGGTCCCCGCCCCTCCTCTGCGGAGGGACTGTGTCAATTACAAAGTACCTGAGCTGTGCAGGATTCTTGTAATGATTTTCTTCAAAGTGACGTGCGGCCGGGTACGCAGTGTCGCCGTTGGTAATGGCCCTAAGGTGCTGGAGTATTCTTTTGTACACCTGTGGTCTGGTACTTCCCACGTAACGCATACCACAGGGACAGTCCAGCACATACATTGCGTACTCCGTCCTGCACGTCATATACATATATATAGAGCTGCATATATGGTTTTCACATATATGGTATATGTTTCCGGTGTCCCGCACATGGGTGGGAATATTCATGTGCTTATGACTATTGATGAGGATCCCCTGGAAGAGAACATATTGTATCACTGTACACCGACAATGCTTTGATATACCTGAACCGGCCGACCCAGTCATTGTCATTACTGATAGCTGCACTGACTTAATTTGCTGAAGCCTCAGGTCATTACATTAACAAAGCAAAATCCCAACTATACGCGATTGGGTCGGCGGAAGAATGAGACGGAGTCCAGCTCCCGGAGATGGGACTTCCATGGGTAGCGGACACACTGTGCTATCTGGGGGTATGGATAAGTAGGGATGAGTCTACCTTTTACCAACACATTATGGGGAGGATACTAAGTATGGGCGTAAAATCCGTCCCGCTCGCGGAATTTGCAGATTTCCGGCAAATTCGCAATCCGCGAATTCTCGCGAATTTCCCGAAAATTCGCAAATTCACACGCAGCTGATTTTTTGCTTGGTGATACAGTATTGTGGTGCACGGCGTTCACTTACCGTCATTCAGCGTTTGCAGAGTTGTTTTTCTCCATGTTTTGCGTGTGCTGCGCCATTTTGGATCTTGCTGCAGGATCCCGCGGGAGTTTGTCGACCGCGATTACGTCATCAAGGCTTGCCACCCTGCACAGCGAGAGTTTGTCAACCCGAGTACGTCATAAAGGCCAGTGATCACGCATCGCGGGAGTAAACAATTGCGAACATGTAGTCGCGGGGGCAGCAACAATCTCACGTTTGCGAAATTGCAAAATTTGCAATTCTGCACAAGAAATCCACCAGCAGGTAGCATAAACCTTCTGAAAATGATGATTTTTATCAGAATAACTCCTGAGGTTGACATTTGCCTGCACTTTTTTTGCAAGGAGTCCATTTTGGGGGGGTGGAGGGGGGGGGGAGGAAGGAAGTGCCCACAGTCTCCAACTTCCTCTTCCTGTCCAGCAGGCTCCTCCCAGTGCTTTGTTCATGTCCTGGTCACTTTGATTTGGATCTTGACCTGGAAGGATTACTTTTTGTGGATGCTGCTGGATATTTGGATTTGAGGCCTTTTTGACTTTCTTTGGATCACTTTTGAATTAGAAATTTCTCAAGTAAGTTTGTTTGGGGCATTACAGTTGCTGCAACTACAATTTTGGAACTTTTTCAGAACATTAAATAAAATATATTGTGGGTAGCCACAGTATCCAGTAGGACCAGGGTTAGTTATGGGTGCATGATACAACTGTTTTGTTGAATTTCAACATGATTTAGGGCATGGATGGCATTGGATTGTGGTGATTTTTGTGTGTTTTTCGATTTTTTGGTTGTTGTTGGGGCCTTTTGCCCAGGGGTACTCAGTGGTGCATGGACTGAGTCGTTCTGTGGGGTCTCTTTAATGTAAACATCATGGAGGGCATGAATGGCATTGGATTGTGGTGGTTTTTGTGTGTTTTTCGATTTTCTGGTTGTTGTTGGGGCCTTTTGCCCAGGGGTACTCAGTGGTGCATGGACTGAGTCTTTCTGTGGGGTCTCTTTAATGTAAACATCGTGGAGGGCATGGATGGCATTGGATTGTGGTGATTTATGTGTGTTTTTCGATTTTTTGGCTGTTGTTGGGGCCTTTTGCCCAGGGGTACTCAGTGGTGCATGGACTGAGTCTTTCTGTGTGGTCTCTTTAATCTAAACATCATGGAGGGCATAGATGGCATTGGATTGTGGTGATTTTTGTGTGTTTTTCGATTTTTTGGGGTGTTGATGGTGCATGGCCATGTGGGTGGGGGCCATTTTGAGGACTGGTACAGGCAGGGCCTGGTCATGTGGTGGGGGTCTAGGTGCCATTTTGAAGCCAGGAAGTGTGCTTTGTTGTGCCATAGGCCTGCACCCAGTCTGCCATGCTTTCATCAATTATGCCCAGGGGTACTCAGTGGTGCATGGGCCTAGTCTTTATGTGGGGTGTCTTGAATGTAAACATCATTGAGTTCATGGATGGCATTGGATTGTGGTTATTTTTATGTGTTTTTCGATTTTTGGGGGTGGTGTTGGGGCCTGTCCATGTGGGTGGGGGCCATTTTGAGGCCTGGTCCAGGCAGGGCCTGGCTATGTGGGTGGGGGTCTAGGGGCCATTTTGAAGCCAGGCAGTGTGCTTTGTTGTGCCATAGGCCTGCACCCAGTCTGCCATGCTTTCATCCATTATGCCCAGGGGTACTCAGTGGTGCATGGGCCTAGTCTTTCTGTGGGGTGTCTTGAATGTAAACATCATTGAGGGCATGGATGGCATTGGATTGTGGTTATTTTTATGTGTTTTTCGATTTTTGGGGGTGGTGTTGGGGCCTGTCCATGTGGGTGGGGGCCATTTTGAGGCCTGGTCCAGGCAGGGCCTGGCCGTGTGGGTGGGGGTCTAGGGGCCATTTTGAAGCCAGGCAGTGTGCTTTGTTGTGCCATAGGCCTGCACCCAGTCTGCCATGCTTTCATCCGTTATGCCCAGGGGTACTCAGTGGAGCATGGACTGAGTCTTTCTGTGGGGTGCTTGAATTTGAACATGATTGAGAGTATGGATGGCATTGGATTGTGGTGATTTTTGTGTGTTTTTTGATTTTTTGGCTGTTGTTGGGGCCTTTTGCCCAGGGGTACTCAGTGGTGCATGGACTGGGTCTTTCTGTGGGGTCTCTTTAATGTAAACATCATGGAGGGCATAAATGGCATTGGATTGTGGTGATTTTTGTGTGTTTTCCGATTTTTTTGGGGTGTTGATGGGGCATGGCCATGTGGGTAGGGTCCATTTTGAGGACTGGTACAGGCAGGGCCTGGCCATGTGGTGGGGGTCAAGGGGCCATTTTGAAGCCAGGCAGTGTGCTTTGTGCCATAGGCCTGCATCCAATGTGCCTTGCTTTCATCCATTATGCCCAGGGTTACTCAGTGGTGCATGGGCCTAGTCTTTCTGTGGGGTGTCTTGAATTTGAACCTGATTGTGGGCATGGATGTCATTGGATTGTGGTGATTTTTGTGTGTTTTTCGATTTTTTGGGGTGTTGATGGGGCATGGCCATGTGGGTGGGGGGCAATTTGAGGACTGGTACAGGCAGGGCTTGGCCATGTGGTGGGGGTTTACGGGCCATTTTGAAGCCAGGCAGCGTGCTTTGTTGTGCCATAGGCCTGCACCTAGTCTGCCATGCTTTCATCCATTATGCCCAGGGGTACTCAGTGGTGCATGGGCCTAGTCTTTCTGTGGGGTGTCTTGAATTTGAACATGATTGAGGGCATAGATGGCATTGGATTGTGGTGATTTTTGTTTGTTTTTCGATTTTTTGGCTGTTGTTGGGGCCTTTTGCCCAGGGGTACTCAATGGTGCACGGACTGAGTCTTTCTGTGGGGTCAAAGTCAAAGTCAAAGTCAAAAAGCTTTATTTCGATAAAACAATTATCATAAAAGCAACTCAGTAGATCATACAAGTAAAAATAGTAATAGATTTAAAAAAGACTTTCTTGTCTGTGTGCATAACAATGACAGTAGTTTCAATAATAATTGTTTGCACAAGTAAAGCTAGCAAATCAATTAATTGAGTTTTTACAGATTGCTAAATCGAAAAAAAGTGACAATTCATTCGGTTAAGACATTATTTTAAAATAGAATTAAACAGTTAATTTTAGCCTTTTGGCTCGAATGGCCCAGGCCCATGATAGAAATTTGGCTAAGGCAAAAGCATAGGGTACACTACTGTCGGATATAAGTATCCTAATTGCCGCCTCATGGCTCCTAGTGTCCAACTGGCGGCATAGGTTTTTAAGCCAGACCCTCCTTGGAGTTGCGTACTCGCTGCACTCGAACATGAAATGTGCCAATGACTCCGGTTTGGTGAGACAAGCTGGGCATAACTCGGACATTTCCATAAGGGATTTCCATCTTGCAATGAAAGAGTTAAGGGGAAGGGTTCCCGCTCTGAACCTGAAATACAAGGCCCTATCAAGGGGTTTTCCAATTGCATCAAGGTACAGTTCCCGTCTAGGACAATCTTTAAACCTCAGGAAATCCTCTGTGAGCCTGCCCAAGGTGGTACTAGAATTCCTTTGTGAGCAAATCCAGTCCCAGTAAAGCTTTTTGAGGACTAGCTTCGGAGGTGAAGTTCTATTCACCATGATTCAATTTGGCCCAACTTTGTTAGTAAGCTCTTCATGTCTCTCAGCCATTTAATTTTATGCCAACTTGGCGATGACATGATTTCTGCTAGACCTCTGGCATATCCACTTAGTTCTTCCACCCGCCAGATACGTGCCCATAGCAGTAATGGACGAAATTTTGCAACATCATCAATCTGGGAGCAGCCTAAGTCCAGCATTAAAGGAAGTGTATGGGTGCCTTGTGGGAGGGACATAATTGCTCTACAGAATTTGTTTTCAGATCTCTGCAGTGCATCAGTGGTGGATGAACCCCAAAGTTCGGCCCCATAGAGGGCAGAGCTAACACCTTTAGCTAAATAAATCTCGAGGACTGTGGCTATAGGCCTTGTTGTGCAGGATCGTTGCTCTTTCAAATGGGCTCCTGTAATCCTTTTGTGACTCATCAACATCTTATCCAAGTGTGGGGTCCAGTCCATTTTGTGCGATAGACGTATCCCAAGATAGTCAAAGACCTCTACCCTTTCCAAGAGCTCGGCGTTCAGAGTGGGAGAGCGAACTTGTTGTTTAGGTGGATTCAGCACAAGGTACTTCGTTTTATTTGTGTTTATTACCAGACCTCGTTTGGTGCAAAAGGATTGGAAATTGTCCAAAAGTCTCTGGAGTCCCATTGGCGATTTAGAAATTAGAAGCGTATCATCCGCGAAGAGGAGGGTCGGTATGCGTTCACCAGCCAGGGATGGTTCATCAGAAGGATGTTGCAGGAGATGCTCGACCACCCCATTGATGTAAAGAGAGAAAAGGGTGGGAGCTAGAACACATCCCTGGCGGACACCTCTCTCAACCGGGATACTACCCGTTTTCTCCCCTCCAGGGCCCCACCTGACTTGGGTGAAGCTATCTTGATGCAACCTAACTAGTAGGGACAGCAAATAATGGGGCAGCCCCATGTCAGCGAGTACTTTCCATAGTGATTCCCTAGGTACAAGGTCAAAGGCAGTCTTTAAATCGATAAACGCGAGATAAAGACTGCCCTTGCCTATGACCACCACCTTCCAGTACACCATCATGAGCCTAAAGGCTTGCTCAATCGTCCCAGTGCCCACTCTAAAGCCTGCCTGAAAGTCAGAAAGGATTTTGTTTTCTTCTACCCAATTTAAGATTCTGACTAACAGGACTTTGCCGACTACTTTTTGGCCAATGTCTAACAAGCTGATCGGCCTATAGTTAGATGGATCATCCCTCGATCCTTTCTTGTAGATACGGGCCACCTCGGCCCCTTTCCACGATGAGGGAATAGGGGCACCTTTACAAATGGCAACAAGGAGGGAGTGAATCAATTTACCCCATTTTACACTGTCGGCCTTTAGGAGGTCACCAGGAATGCCATCGGGACCAGCCGCTTTTTGTGGAATAATAGTGCTTATTGCATATTCCACTTCCTTGATCGTAAAGTCAAAGTCGGTATGCCGGATTACATAATTTGGAGTGAACAGAGGTGAAACCACCCCACCCTCATCAAGATCATCATGACAGGTATAAAGTTTAGAGAAATGATTGACCCACGCCTGGCTTGGGATATTACAAGTTATCAGATCACTATCTGGTCTATTACGGGCTCTTATGGTATCCCAGAACCATTTCGAGTCTTTTTTAGAGCTAGCTTCTTTGAGAGTTGACCAGTAGGCATCTTCCCACTCCCTTTTAGCTAGCTCCAATGCTCTTTTATGTTCTTGCCTAGCCATCTGTATTAGTGGTTGGGACTTTCCCTTAACCGCCTCAATTAGGCGTGTTTTGGCTTTCCTACATGATGCAGAGTACCAGTCGTGTCTCCCTTTAGTTTTGCTTTGGGGCATGGTTTTCCCTACGGTCCCTTTTACACAAAAAACATCCCCTATTGTTTTTACGGCTGCTTCATATATAGGTGTTACCCTACCTGCTGCCATAAGTGGGTCTATCAAACTAATTTCTTCTTGTGAGACTTTAAGCACTTCTTCGATAGTGGAGAGTTTATCAACATTGCCCAAGATTTTATTCCACTTAAGGCGTCTTCCACAAGAGGAGACAGTAACCCCCTGTGGACGATTTGGTGGTACTAACAGCACTCCGGAGGACCAGGGATTCATTATGGATAAAGAAAGTGAATTATGGTCACTCTCTATGGTCGGTATAATGACCATATCAATAACCGAGCTCCAAATCCCCCGGTCCAGCAGAATATAGTCAATCCTCGAGGAATGACCAACTCTGTTGAATGTTGGGGCACCCATCCGGTCAGAAGATGTGCGGCCATTAGCTGCTCTTAGTCCAAACTCTAGAGTCAATGCATTTAGCTGTATTGCACTACGAGTCCAGCGCTTGATAGGAGGGATAGAGAGTGTGGGAATACCCCATCTACTGTCCTCTTCTCCTAGATCAGGTATTCCTTCCAGGGGAAGTGGCTCATATGTGCAGTTAAAATCTCCTGCTATTATAATGTGATCAGGTTCTCTGTGATCCCCAAGTTATGCCTCAAGCTCGGATATTACAGGTGAAGTACACCCGTTTTTGGAACCTCTAGCATAGACATCGTAGAGATCCAAAGTTAATCCACCACGATGGCCAGATAGAGAAATACCAAGGATATCTGGGTTATCTGTCCGCTTGATGGTTATTCGACAGTTGAGCGAGATGCTTACCCAAATGATAAGCCCCCCTGAGGGACGCCCCTTCCTTTGCTTGGGTTTTTCAGCTGGTACAAAGATGGTAACAAACCCAACCCGATACAGTGGCTCAGTGCTCCAGGTCTCCTGGAATACACAGATCTTATGGGCTTCAATCAGGACGTTCCACTCAGGCAAACCTAATTTCCTAGTAATCCCCGCAAGATTCCAACTAAGAATTTTTATTTCACCATATGTTAGTTTACCTCTAGTGTTGGTAATAGTTTTGGGGTTGGTTAGGTCTTCGCAGTCCCTGGTTGGAGCATGAGATAGTGGTTTAACAGCTGCCACTGTTGGAGATTCGGGACAAATAGGATGAGGGATGGCTAAGGGAACATCCTCCATATCTCTATTTGTATCAGGAATTAGGGCTGAAGTTTCTAAGGGGTTAAGTCAATCAACCTCATCTAACACACAAAATCTATTTGGATGGGCAAACTGTGAAACAAAGGGATCAAAGGGAGGGGGCAATCCTTGCCACGGCTGTTGCCACTGGTGGTTAGCGAGTTGTGTGGGCTGAAGGGGTTGCTGCCACTGCTGAGTAGGATGATGAAGGGTTTGTGGAGGTTGAAAAGGTTGCTGCCACTGAAGAATAGTATGCTGTTGAGGTTGTGGAAAATGTAGAGGTTGCTGCCATTGATAGGTGGTATGTTGTGGAGGACGCATAAACCCTCTGCTATTTGGGAAAACAGGCCGATGAGAATTTTGTCTTGGGGGCATGGGAAGAAAGTAGGACAAGGGAAGTGGATTAATTTGTGTAGCAGGTTCGCTGTTAGGTGTATTACATATATAACTAGCTGCCCCTATATCCCTGAAGTTAACTGTGATTACATCGCCTGCTATAGTCTTCGTATTCCTGCCCACCCAATCCCCTCTACGTACAGAGAGAATTTCGCCACTCATATGGCTAGGTAGGGGTTTGTGTAACTGGAGCCACTGAGCGCATTTGTTTCTTAGCTCTATGAAGGTTTCTTTTACTCCCTCCTTCAGTGGCGGAACGGCCGTCAAAACAACAACAAAGGGGGAGACTTCCGGAGGCAGGCTAATTGTCTTAAAGCGCGCCTGCTTTGACTTAGGGCCTTGAGGCTTGTTTAAGGAAGAAGATGCTGTTAAGTTGGTGGAGTTCCCATTTGGGTCTTTGGCTTGTGAGTTGTCTGCTTTAGATAGACCAGTAGATGTTTGTAATGCTGGAGCAGAGCCCACCACGTTAGGGGTAGGTAAGGGTAAAGCAGGATTGTTCCCTGTTTGGGTCAAATGTTGCATAGCTGGTGCTTTACTAGCTAATGGAGTATTAGCCTTGGCGGATGGGTCTTTTACGTGCTTGGTGCAAGGTATATTTTTGGAAGGTGCTTCCTTTGTCCCTTGCGGCTGCGTGGGCCCTACCCCACTCGTCTTATTAGCACATTTCGAGTTTATTAGCGACGTTAGTCTATCGAGTTTAGAGATTAAGGGCTTGATTTGCGCTGCTATTGTGGCTTCAAGATCCGATTTTAGATCTATTACCATATTTTCGACCCAACAGGGTATGCCTGATGCAAAGTTCGGGGTGGGCGAAATCAGGTTGTGATTCCTAGCTTTAGCTTTGGGTTTTTCCTTAGTCTTGGTCTTAGGCACAACCTTTGTAGAAATAGTAGCCCTTCTCCCTGAATCAATCAGTGCAGGAGCCGCTCCTGTGTCAGGTTGCCTATCTGCACTCAGTTCTGGCTTATCAGGTAGCTGACAGGCTTCTAGATCTGGAGTGGCCTCGAGGTCAACATAAGACGGGTCGGAGTCAGATTGAGTCACTGATAAATCGACAGTGTTCGGGACTGTGAACGTACCAGTAGCAGTTAGGGGTAGGGGTAGGGAACAATTGTTCGAAACTTGCTGGGAGGGAGAATTTGCAGTTGCAAGAGAGCCCAAGGACGAGCGCTTAGCGTTCATAAGATCCAAGGAAACTCTTTTTTCCAGCAGGATGATGCTCTTGTCGATGGTTTCATTTACCCGTGAAATAAAATGGTCTATGGGTCCAGTCACTTGTGCCACGGCCATAGCTTTTTTGGTGCTACTTCTGGTTCTATTGCGCATGGTTGACATCTGCACTGTGGAGCCGAATACAACAAAGTGGCCCTCAGAAAGAGTAAATATTAGGTCTAGTGGCCGACCACTCTATGCTGGAAGAGAGGAGGAGAATCAAAGTGCCGCCTAGCTTGCCAATGAATAGGAGGCGATGATACTGGGATTCAGGGCCAGGGCCGTCCTCTGCCGTCCTCGAACGGCCTCAAACGGCCCTGTCTTTGCCCAGTCTTCGCCCGGGCTGCATCCCGCGCTGCGGGAGTAAGGTGTAATGATATAGGGGGCGTTATGGGCGGGGGGCGGGCCAGCAGGGAGAGCGGACCGGAAGCTAGCCGTCGGTCTTGCAGGGACTTCTGGGTATTAAGTCCCCGCACGCTCGCAGCCCCGCTGAAGCCTCACGCCCTTACCGCCTTGCCGCCGCTGCCAAGTAGTGGTCCTCTATGATGGTCGATGCCCCGTCACACACGGGCGAAGCGGCACCCGCGGAGCGGGTGCGGCGAGGAGTGGGCTTCGTGGGCTGGTGCGCTGCTGAGTCTCACTGGAAGAGCCAGGGATTTCCGCCAACAACGAGCAGGTGAGTGTCCCACACGCTAAAAGTGAGGAACACTTTTTAAGGAGCCTTCGAGGGGCGGGGGGCGGGCCAGCAGGGAGAGCGGACCGGAAGCTAGCCGTCGGTCTTGCAGGGACTTCTTGGTATTGAAGTCCCCGCACGCTTGCAGCCCCGCTGAAGCCTCACGCCCTTACCGCCTTGCCGCCGCTGCCAAGTAGTGGTCCTCTATGATGGTCGATGCCCCGTCACACACGGGCGAGGAGTGGGCTTGGTGGGCTGGTGCGCTGCTGAGTCTCACTGGAAGAGCCAGGGATTTCCGCCAACAACGAGCAGGTGAGTGTCCCACACGCTAAAAGTGAGGAACACTTTTTAAGGAGCCTTCGAGGGGCGTGGGGCGGGCCAGCAGGGAGAGCAGACCGGAAGCTAGCCGTCGGTCTTGCAGGGACTTCTGGGTATTGAAGTCCCCGCACGCTCGCAGCCCCGCTGAAGCCTCACGCCCTTACCGCCTTGCCGCCGCTGCCAAGTAGTGGTCCTCTATGATGGTCGATGCCCCGTCACACACGGGCGAGGAGTGGGCTTGGTGGGCTGGTGCGCTGCTGAGTCTCACTGGAAGAGCCAGGGATTTCCGCCAACAACGAGCAGGTGAGTGTCTCTTTAATGTAAACATCATGGAAGGCATGGATGGCACTGGATTGTGGTGATTTTTGTGTGTTTTTCGATTTTTTGGCTGTTGTTGGGGCCTTTTGCCCAGGGGTTCTCAGTGGTGCATGGACTGAGTCTTTCTGTGGGGTCTCTATAATGTAAACATCATGGAGGGCATGGATGGCATTGGATTGTGGTGATTTTTGTGTGTTTTTCGATTTTTTGGGGTGTTGATGGGGCATGGCCATGTGGGTGGGGGCCATTTTAAGGCCTGGTCCAGGCAGGGCCTGGCCATGTGGGTGGGGGTCTAGGGACCATTTTGAAGCCAGGCAGTGTGCTTTGTTGTGCCATAGGCCTGCACCCAGTCTGCCATGCTTTCATCCATTGCCCAGGAGTACTCTGTCAGTGGTGCATTTTATTGGTCTTTCCATTTTGGGGAGTGGGTATAATAAACATGCTTACTTGCAAACTATCAATTGAAGTGCTACATATGCAACATTTATTTAACTGATGTTCCTCTGGCTTCGTTTGCTTTTAGGGGCAGAAAGACTCAGCCTCATCGCTCCTCATCAGTGCCAGGAACAATTCCTGCTGCGGTGTGTGCAGCACAACATCACGTGTGGCCACAGACAACTCTGCAACTTGTGCAACTGCGGCCTGCTGTTCTGACATCTGAAGAAGATGGCCCCAAAAAAAGTTGCCCGTAGCTCCTCTAGCAATAAAGTTGCCAGTAAGGAGCAGAAGAAGCAAGTGGCGCCACTTACCAAGGAGACTGCTGTGCCGACCGCCGCATTTTTTGAGAGAAAGAAAAGTACGCCTGCAGCAGCAGCGGGGTCTGCTGGGGACCAAGCTGGGAGCAGCACCTTCGCTCCATTGGGCTCAGTGCCACCACCACCACGTCAACTTAGGTCCAAACCCTTGAGTGCTACAGAGGCAGCCAGTATAGTTGTTCAATCACCATCGACCAGTGATGTTGGCTCATCGCAAGAAAGTAGCAGCATCCCTCAATCAACACAGGTTGTTGTAACTCATCTGACGAGTGTTCAACAACCACAGCCTCAACAACAACCACATGTGCAAGTACAAGCCCAAGTACATGTGGAAGGAAAGGCGGCGCAAGGAGAGGCGCAAGCAGAGGTGCATGGAGCAGCACAAGTGCCCACAATAGTTGTTCCTCCCGAAGTAGGGGCACATCAGGAAATCGACATTCAAGCCGAGGTATCATTTGAGGAAGCCACTCCTCCTGATTATTCATTGTCTTCCAGATCCCTAGCAAGGAAACTATCAAGGATGGTGTCTAGATCTTCTTCAAGCCCCCTTCCTTCTGATGATATGGATGAAAATTGGGAACCACCACGGTTGTCTGAGAGTGAGGCACACCATGATCTGACAAAGGTAGCTAAGTGTAAAAGGAAGGTCCCCGAAAGTCTCATAGTTATGGAGTGTGATGATGACGCTGAACAAGAAGTGGCGTATACTCCTGCTGATGTATACTCTCACGACGACGACCCAGTCATCATAGTCGTCACTCAAGCCTCAGCGGGCATTTAGCAAACAGACATTTTTACCCTATCCCGAAATGCTGCTGAGCGTGATGTTGGCGACGTGGCAATGGGATCACCACCAATGAGGTTAACTAGTACACCACCACCTACCGCTTCCATATTTTCTCACCAGAAGGGACCTCCATCCACCTCGACCTCCATTTCCTCAGTTAGTGGTGCTGTAAGTGCACAACGTAGTAAATTTCAGCAACACACATCCTCCACTTCATCTGGCATTAGCATTCCCAGTATCGCCTCATCCGCCCCCCCACAGACATTTGAAGTCCGCAGTTTGGGACTTCTTTAGTGTTAGCCCATCAAGGGAAAACATAGCCATTTGTACCATTTGTAAGGTTCGAGTTAGTCGTGGTAAGCTTGGTACCAACTATGGTACCGGAGGCCAGAGAGGTCATCCTGAGAGACAGCACACTGTCAAATGGCATGCGCACCTAAAGGAGATCAAGGAAGCCCGAATTGCGAGTCAACAAATTGTATCCGTTGATGTTTCATCTGATGATGACGAGGAGGAAGAAGCGTCAAACATTTCTTCACTTACACCCAGTACCCCTGTCAGCAGCACACCCCGTGCAAGATATATGAGCCACACTAAGAGTGTGGGAGAGATTGAGACACCAATGCGAAAAAGTTCATCATCACCGAGCGTAACTGGGTCGAAGAAGTCATCATCATCCCGTAAAATGGTCCAGCCCACCATTAGAAGCATGTTGTTTTCAGATGCGCCATTTGAACGCAACCACCCAACAGCGCGTCTGTATAACACGAAGCTGGCTAAAATGCTAGCGCTGGACCTTCTCCCTTTTTCTTTTGTGGAAGGGGTGGGTTTTCTTGAATTAGTGGCAACGCTCTGCCCTAAATGGAAGGTTCCTAGCCGGTTCTATTTTGCCAGAGTTGCGGTTCCAGCACTACATGAAGATCTGCTGGAGGTGATTGGGGCAGCTTTGCAGAAGAGTGCTGTTCACACTATACATCTGACAACCGACATGTGGACCAGTTGCCAAGCCGTTGATTACATGTGCATCACTGCACACTGGGTCTCTTTTTCAGGGGTTAAAGCAAAGGTAACCGCAGGTGTTGACACGGACAAAGTTTATAAAGCTGCTCGGAAACATGCAACATTAGCCATGTTTGCCATGGAGAAAAATCATTCAGGAGAAAACATTTTGCATGAGTTTAACACAAAGGTCTTTCAATGGCTGTCCCCAAGAAAACGCCTGATTGGTTGTTTCCACGGATAATGGCGCCAATGTAGTTAAAGCCATGGATAAGGGTAACTATTTCAGAGTGCTGTGTTTGGCGCACTGTATAAACCTGGTTGTTAAAAAATTCTTGAGTGAAGAAAGTCCAGTGTGCGAGTTACTGACCACCTGCCGAAGAATGTGCACACATTTCAACCATTCTTTTAAGGCGCGGAAGCAGCTGAGGTACCTGCAACATGAACGTAAAGTGCCAGTGAAAGCACTCATCCAGGAGGTGGTAACACGTTGGAACTCAACCTTCTACATGCTTGAGCGTCTGTATGAGCAGTATGCGGTAGTCGATCAGTATTTCTTTAAACTGGGTACACCTATGATAGACCTGAGGATACAGGTGGAGCAATGGAAGCTAGTTAAAAGCAGGACAGACATGCTTCGTCCTTTTGAGGTCTTCACATGTGCAGTCAGCAGGGAGGACTGTAATTTTGGAAAAGCTATCCCATTGTTGCGCATGCTAGAGCACCAACTGAAGGCAGTGTCTTCTACGTTTCAAAAAGATGGAAAGCAAGAAGCATTTGAGTTGGCGGAGAAGTTATTACAGCGCCTAATTTGCGATGAACGTCTTCAAAAGATCCACACAGAACAGCATTACATTTCTGCTACTATTCTGGATCCACGGTACAAAAAGGCAGTGGCAGGCAGAGTATTCTTTCCTTTTGATGACGCAGATGTTACAAAGTACAAACATTGGCTAGCTGTGTCAGCCAGTCGGTTTGAAAGAGAACGTCAGGTAATTGAAGGAAAAGGCAGTACATCAGCATCAGCAGGCCATCCAGAGTCAAAAAATCCACTTCTGCATCTGTGGCTGTGGCAGAAGTGAGTGATTTTCCCTCTCAGCCGTTAAAGACACCAGCAACCGTATCATCTGCACCAGACACAACAGTAACATTGTGTGAAGAAGAGGATTGGCTAACTCAGCTTGGGTTTGCTTCTCAAAAGGTCCCAGAAAAAAGTAAGCAAAGTGGAGGAACCCTGGAGAACCTTGAGTCGATGGTGCAGGACTATCTGAATGACTCAACAGAGGTCTATGTTCATGATGACCCATTGGCGTATTGGCATGGGAAAAGAGATGTGTGGCCAGAGACCACCAACCTGGCTATAAATTACTTGTCTTGCCCACTCGCAAGCGTGTCTTCTGAACGTGTTTTCAGTGCTGCTGGTGGCATTGTAAATTCCAAAAGACCCGCCTCACGCCCAAAAATGTGGAGAGATTAACAATGATCAAGATGAATCAGCACCTCATACCACCAGATTACAAAATACGAGAATGCACGCAGGAAGAAGACGGGGAGGACACCAACTTAGATGAGGGAAGTTCTTCTCTGTTAACTGACCTACTCCCGTTTGAATTCGCAGAGTTTGAGGACGAGCTCTTCTTCCCTGACACCAAGCCCTGAAAATGAGTCAATGAATCACTAACTTTCTTTTTCGTCCTTATTCACTTTTATTCCTGTGTGTCTGTCTTTCTTTGTTTTACAAAATCTATATAAAAAAACTTTAATCACCTAATCACAAAAAAAATCCCATCAGCAGAACTGTCTTCACTTATTTGCTTATTGATTTGAAGGTGCCGCAGTCTGCATTCCTCAGGTTCACAAGTTCACAAGAACATGCTCCTCTATCCTCCTCCTCCAGACCCCTATTTCCCTCAAAGCAGATGGCGGATTACGCCCAATGAAGAAAGACTCTGCACTTGTGGGGGTGTTCTACTTCTTTGCGGGTGAGTTGACGGGTCTGGGGCATTGCTGTGAAGGTCTAATACCGGATAAAAGTGGTTTGGAGAAAATCGGAGCAGAAAAAGGTTTTGCGCTTTTGATCACTTGCCTGTCTTTGGGGTGCTGTTTGGGGGGCTTTTAGGTTGTTGGGGGTGGGTTTTCGGGTCTGGGAGCACTGCTGGCACAGTCTAATGTTGATTGCATTCGTTTTTCAGGAAATCCATGGTGGAAAAGGGGAGTTAGGGCCTAGCTGCACAGCGTATTTGGACTGAATTGAAGGTAGGCCCATTTTTGCTTTTTGCCTGTTTGAGGGTGTTCTGCTTTTTTGCGGGTGGCTGCAGGGGTCTGGGGGCATAGCTCGGAAGGTCTAATATCGGAATCAAGTGTTTTGGATCAAATCCATGGTGAAAAAGTTTTTGCGTTTTTGCTCACTTGCCTGTCTTTGGGGTGTTGTTTGGGGGGCTTCCAGGTTTTTGTGGGTGGGTTTTGGGGTCTGGGAGCACTGCTGGCAAAGTCTAATGTTGATTGCATTTGTTTTTCAGGAAATCCATGGTGGAAAAGTGGAGTTAGGGCCTAGCTGCACAGCGTATTTGGACTGAATTCCAGGTAGGCCCAAAGTTTTCTAAGTGTGGCTTTTCCCGGGTTTTGCCTTTTGGCTTGTTGGGGGTGTTAAACTTGTTTTCGCCCGGGTTGACAGTTCTGGGGCCATTGCTGGGAAGGTCTAATACCCAAAAGAAAGTGTTTTGGAGACAATCCCTAGGGAAAAAGTTTTTGCATTTTCTGAGATTGCGCTCACTCTACCGTTTTCGGGGGGCTGTTTGTGGGGGTTCCTGGTGTTTGTGGGGGTGTTTGCAAGTCTTGGAGCAATGCTGGGTATGGATACTTTTGCTTGCTTGCAAGTGGTTTGAATACAATCCATGGTGGGTAATGGGGGATTTGGGCCTACTTTACTTTCAAAGTATGTTTTTTCACCATTTCCTACTTGAGATCTGATTGGGAGTCTTCTACATTTTTGCGACAGGGTTTAGTAAGGTTCTGGGAGCACTGCTGGGAAGGTCTAATTTTGTTCTAAAACACAGTTTACAGTACACCTAGCTTGAGGGGAAAGATCCGCTAAATGAATTCGCCCATACTTATTTATCCTTCAAAAGGAGACTCAGACAGAGTACGCACTTTCAAAAATATTGTACTGTCTATTAGGAAACTCGAAGTGTGACTTTTTGCACTACACAGCGTACATACCTTATATTTATTTGTCAGTGGTGTTCTAATATCACTTCCTTTTTTTCCATCAATAATTACAGGCCGGGTTTCAGCCTGTGCAAAGGGAAAAAAAGGATGAAGTCAGGCTTCACATTAGCGAGCCGCAATTCAGCATCCGCCAGGCAGGCTTTGGACAGGGTGTCTTCTGTTCACCAACATTGATGGACGGAGCGTCAGATGGAATGGAGGCGTCCCGCTAATAAGAGGAATGGTTGGATGCATGCAACTTACCAAATTCAACAGGACAACTACAACAACATACAGATACAGTATCCGTTCTTTTCTAATTATCTTTTAAGTAATGTTATTGCTGTGAACTTCTATGAGTGTGACTCTGCATTTCTTTGATCGCTGCTTCTAAATTCATCCCTACAGCCATTGTATAGGTTTTACTTCTGCTATTTTTTAAACCTAATTTAATGTACGAAGTGTTTCCCTGAGTGCAGAGATAGGCAAGTGAAAACGCATAATTATTACTGCAGCCCTGTACTGTCGCATGCTTTCATTCGCGGTTGTCGAAAGTACTACTTACTTTTCAGTAACCATGCATGCAGTAGTGCATGCACTTCCTTTATGTCACTTAAAAGATTTATGGATAGCTTTGTACCCAAAGATTTGTTTATCTTCAATTATTGTTTGTCCATACTGTGCTTTTTTTTTTCTCTCAACAAAACTTTCCCAAAAACCCCTATTCCCATCCATTTTCCAAACCCTAACCCTCTTCCCCCGGGCTGTGTGGTTTTGATTGATGTGTGACTAAATGACAGCAATATTTACACACACTTGCTGGGGAGGATAAGGTCATAGCAACAGGCTGGTGAAGGAATCTGAGGATATATTCTTACTCAGCTTGACACAGAGTCACTATTGGCAAATGAAAGCAGATTTTCATGTGCGCCATCAACTTGATTGGTCATCAAGAACATCCTCCTCCTAGACGTGGCAAATTACTACACTGCTGTGTCCTTCACCTTCAGTACTATTTCTTGTAGTAGTAGCCAATGTCAAAGAAATTCAACGCAAGTACTAGTTATACTTTCAATACTTTACCATTTGTTAGGCTACATTGTGGCACTGTTCTAGTGTACTGTCACCTGCTATATTATCTATCGTACCGTTCTAATGCTACGGTAAGGACAAACAGGGTTTCATTTTCTTTTTTTTCATATGCTGCAACTGCCACTGTGTAACACCACTTGTACCACCGCAATGATGACATTTCATCCGCCCAGGATTGCCAACCTTAATCGCCATTTCCCGTGCAGCCAGCCCTGTGCCTAGCCCTATTTCCAAACACAAATTACAGGTAAGATACGCGTTTGGGGGGAGGTAGTATAATGGAGTATTAGGAGAGACGAGAGACTGACGGTAGAACTAGTAAAGTCCTAGGACTATTGAATTCACTTACTCTGCGAGAGGCACTTAGTTTTGAAAACATTTGGGCAATTAGTAATTACTTACACAACTTGCATCAAGATGCCACTTACGTTTCAGGAAAACAAACTTACTGTTAAACCCCCAGCCACCAGCCTCAAAAGCAGTAAAAAACACGTATGCTAAGATAAAGTTTAAAGTATATTTATATCCCTAACATAAATAATCTCCCGCAAGACTAAACCCACCCCCATCCCTAACCTCAACGAATGTCTGTGAAAAGTCCAAAAAAATCCCAACTCCCAATTCCCACCCCCAGAAGTCTTTAAAAAAGGGGCAAGGGACAGTCTCCTCCTACTGCTGGCTGCTGTTCACTTTTCGGGCCAGGTCGGCATGCTCCTTGCGGAGGGTCTCGAGCAGGGTTTTGGTGTTCAACAGTTCCTGCTCGAGGTAGGACACCCTAAGTGAAAGGCGGTGCAACACTTTTTTGGTACTGCTATGGGGGGCAGCTGATTTGTTTGCTGCTCGGCGGTGGCGGGGGCTGTGGTACCCCGGCTCCGTACCGCTGGAGACCTGCTGCGCTGACTGGCTGACCCAGGGAGTGCGGAGGAGGATGCAGCTGTCCCGGTCGATGTTGTGGTCGACTGCGTGTCCCCCTCCTCCTGGGCCACCAGCCTCCATTACCGGGCCCTTTTAGCCATAGTCTGTAACCAATGCTCTTTAAGATTAACACAAAATGATTCAGCAGAAAGTTGTGTCACAGTAGAACTAGCAACTTGCAAGTGCATTACATAACTATTGTGGCCAGTATCTATCTAACCTCCCACTTCTTCATCCTTGCTCTAACATTAGTGGGAGTTTAAGGAATCAATTCTACAAGCACTATGGACTCACTCCATTAGAGTCGACTATGACAGTACACCAGTCTTATTCTTCTTCTTCTCTCTTGTTTACCAAAATTGGTACGTTAACTTCTGCAAGCCGGCATAATGCCAGCGCAGTCAACTTGCACCCGAGAAAAACAGACGCCCGCCATGATGAGTGAGACAGACTTGCGTTACTGTACCAGTCCAGTACATGCAGGTGGTGATGCTCTTACTTTTCTATTACGGGTGGCACTGAGAATACTCTGTTACAAGGGCTACTGCTTAATTAATTTAACTTTCACCCTACAGTGCCAATGAATACTAGAAAAGGAAAATAAAGAAGATAAATAATCTGATTATCTATCACTGCACATGGTATGTATTTGCTTACATATGGGATGACT
Organism: Lissotriton vulgaris; assembly: GCF_964263255.1. NCBI lineage: Eukaryota > Metazoa > Chordata > Amphibia > Caudata > Salamandridae > Lissotriton > Lissotriton vulgaris. The sequence continues at coordinate 57,723,050 of NC_141691.1, read as the reverse complement.
TTAGGTGTTTTGCTTTTTATTGAGTGAACAGTGATACATCCACACATGAATGACCGAGTTCTACTAAACTTATTAACAGAGGTAGTAAGTGGCCATCGTAATAGCCGGATATATGCTGTGCTTGCAATACAAACTACTGCTACTATTCATGGTAGTATTCGGACAAAATTACAACTTTTTTTCCTTGCCTTTCCTACACTGGGACGGACGTGCGGGTGCGGTGTTACATGCTCTTCAAAGTAACATTTAGTTCATCCACTGACCGTCTACTCTCTCTAGATACACATATGCTATCTAAGAGTCAGATAGTACCATGATCCAGGCATCCATCCATTCAAACTATATATCAATCATTCTTCTTCATGTCTCTCATCTGGACAAACCTTACATTTTCTCACGAGAAAACAACCTTTTCATTTTATTTGGGAAACCGCAACCCATACATCCGTGCTTTACTTGCATTTGAATTTCAACCAAAGCATATATTGCGCACACATAGTGTTTCTGTTTCACCCACCCAGGCTGTTCTCCTTCCACCCATCCTTGCTTCATCCTTCACCCAGCCATGCATCTTATTCCTTCCCAGCCACCTCGGGCACCAATCAAACACGTATCATTCTTCTTTGTCAGTCATCATTACTTTTAACTTGTTCTTCCTTCCACACTTACTTACACCCTTCTTTCGCTTTTCGTTCATTCCATCCATCAAGTTCATCTCAGATCGGATTTGGATTCTCGAAAAAAAAATCACCGCTGAGTTGAAGTAAATTTAGAGGAGGCTACTACTTGGTTGATAAAAACTTTGTTCTAAATTTGAAAGTCTGCTTAACAGTATAGTAACTTAACTGTAGAACATATATACTACACCCAGTGGCGGTTTCTCCATGGGGGCGTTTGGGCGCCGCCCCCCCTGCTTTCTCACCGTGCGAGAAGGCAGAACAAATGCTAGTTATCATATTATATAACTACCATTGTTTCTGTTTCTGCCTTCTCGCACGGCGAGAAAGCAGAACTTCCTTGTTTACAGTACTCGAGGGCAGGGGGAGTGGCTTGGGGGAGTGGCTTGCCCACTGTTGTTAATACTGACTGTTTGGGCAGCCTGAAGCCGCCCAAACAGACAGTATTAACAACAGTGGGAAAGCCACTCCCCCAAGCCACTCCCCCCTGCCCTCGAGTAACTCTCCCTGTTCTCTCTGTATGCTGCAGCAGCAGCATACTGAGAGAAAATGACGTAGCCTGGGCCAGCCGGCCGCACCTATCAAGAACGCGGTGGTGGAGAGGGAGGCTGCCTGCTGCGCAGCCTTCCTGATGACGTGCTGCAGGACAGGACTTGAAAACGAGGACGGCGGGAATCGGAACGGCCGACAGAGTCTCCGGACAGTAAGTAAGTTTATACTATTCTATTTTAAAGATATTTGTTGTTGTATGTCTCCAAACCCCTCCCGCCTCCCCCCTCATCCTCTCAGGACCCCATTTCCCAACCCCCCCGTAATGCCGGCGAGAAGTACACTTTACAGCGCGGACCCAGGAATGTTTACTGCGTATTAAATTAGAATGCAAGTAACAGGAAGTGTTGATTTGATGGGCTGAGGACGTACATAATAATGCATTTGACTAATAGTGAGCCGCCGGGCTGCCGGTTCGGCGGGCTCTCTCGGATTACGCGGCTAATTGCTTGCCTTTACAGGGCTCAGGGCTGTCATGGATAGCCATGCATATTTCATCCTTCCCGAATCCCAAAGACTTCAATTGTCCCCTCTCGTGTCGCTGCTGTAATATGTAGCAGGCCGGCCAAAGTTGGGTGTAGTTAAAGCATCGACTCTGCACAAAGCCGGGGGGCGCGCGGCCGGGGAGCAGGCCCGCTCACAAAGAGGTAACACAAGTCCGCTGACTTGGATGTCACTTCACAATTACATGATTAAAAGGCTCAACATACGATAGTCGTTTGTTTTACTTTTACAACTCCCTGACACTCATTGTGCAGGCTGACTTCATGGCACAGGCAATATTAGCAAACAACACTATTCGGGGCTGTGTGTGTGTACAGGGGATAAAAATACTACACCATGTAATCTGCCATGTATCCCATGAGGATTCAGAAAAGGGGGTGGTGATGGACAGAGTATCTGAATTAAACAGAACACTCGTACCCAGTCAACAGATCAGGGTTTGATCCATCACCGTTTTTTAGCTCACTGCACCATCCCAGCTCAGAACCTGGCAACATGCAAATTAGTCTGTCCCTGGCCCAGTGCATCATGGGAACAGGGCAGACCAAACTACCAAGCCAATTCTTATACTGGAAAGGAAACAAGCTTCGGGGGACCGGTTTCTGGCATAACAGCCGTCTTCGGCCCGGCTTGCTTGAATCCTGATGGTGCAGTGAGCAAGGGACTCACATCTTAGTATGCCCTTCCACGCTTATGGTGGACAAAACAATTCAGAAAAGGGGGTGGTGATGGACAGAGTATCTGAATTAAACAGAACACTCGTACCCAGTCAACAGATCAGGGCTTGATCCATCACCGTTTTTTAGCTCACTGCACCATCCCAGCTCAGAACCTGGCTACATGCAAATTAGTCTGTCCCTGGCCCAGTGCATCATGGGAACAGGGCAGACCAAACTACCAAGCCAATTCTTATACTGGAAAGGAAACAAGCTTCCGGGGACCGGTTTCTGGCATTACAGCCATCTTCGGCCCGGCTTGCTTGAATCCTGATGGTGCAGTGAGCAAGGGACTCACATCTGAGTATACCCTTCCACGCTTATGGTGGACAAAACGATTCAGAAAAGAGGGTGGTGATGGACAGAGTATCTGAATTAAACAGAACACTCGTACCCAGTCAACAGATCAGGGCTTGATCCATCACCGTTTTTTAGCTCACTGCACCATCCCAGCTCAGAACCTGGCTACATGCAAATTAGTCTGTCCCTGGCCCAGTGCATCATGGGAACAGGGCAGACCAAACTACCAAGCCAATTCTTATACTGGAAAGGGAACAAGCTTCCGAGGACCGCTTTCTGGCATTACAGCCGTCTTCGGCCCGGCTTGCTTGAATCCTGATGGTGCAGTGAGCAAGGGACTCACATCTGAGTATACCCTTCCTCGCTTATGGTGGACAAAACGATTCAGAAAAGGGGGTGGTGATGGACAGAGTATCTGAATTAAACAGAACACTCGTACCCAGTCAACATATCAGGGCTTGATCCATTACCGTTTTTTAGCTCACTGCAACATCCCAGCTCAGAACCTGGCTACATGCAAATTAGTCTGTCCCTGGCCCAGTGCATCATGGGAACAGGGCAGACCAAACTACCAAGCCAATTCTTATACTGGAAAGGAAACAAGCTTCCGGGGACCGGTTTCTGGCATTACAGCCGTCTTCGGCCCACCTTGCTTGAATCCTGATGGCGCAGTGAGCAAGGGACTCACATCTGAGTATACCCTTCCACGCTTATGGTGGACAAAACGATTCAGAAAAGGGGGTGGTGATGGACAGAGTATCTGAATTAAACAGAACACTCGTACCCAGGCAATAGATCAGGGCTTGATCCATCACCGTTTTTTAGCTCACTGCACCATCCCAGCTCAGAACCTGGCTACATGCAAATTAGTCTGTCCCTGGCCCAGTGCATCATGGGAACAGGGCAGACCAAACTACCAAGCCAATTCTTATACTGGAAAGGAAACAAGCTTCCGGGGACTGGTTTCTGGAATTACAGCCGTCTTCCGCCCGGCTTGCTTGAATCCTGATGGTGCAGTGAGCAAGGGACTCACATCTGAGTATACCCTTCCACGCTTATGGTGGACAAAACAATTCAGAAAAGGTGGTGGTGATGGACAGGGTATCTGAATTAAACAGAACACTCGTACCCAGTCAACAGATCAGGGCTTGATCCATCACTGTTTTTTTAGCTCACTGCACCATCACAGCTCAGAACCTGGCTACATGCAAATTAGTCTGTCCCTGGCCCAGTGCATCATGGGAACAGGGCAGACCAAACCGCCATCATAATCGTGCCCCAAATGTATTAAATAAATCACTAAGCACTTTTCCATTTTTAATCAACCGTTTTGATTTTAATACATGTTTTTACTTTTAATAAAGCTTTAAAACTTAAATAGACTCTGTGGTTTTTGGTCAAGAGTGACTGAGCAAAAGGTTTTGTAATTTGCAAGCATGAGTCCGTGCCTCTGACACTTCTGGACTCTGACTCCGTACTCTGGTCCTGCGTTGGATAATCATCATTTGGGATCAATCATCGATGAATTCGGGAGCTAAATGACTCTGCCACACTATCTAGTCAGTAAGGAGATTGGGGGTTCTTCAAAGTCTGATATCACTGAGGTATGTGGAAAGTCTACTTGCGCCTATTATAATTGATAAAAAATGCACTATTTAGTGACCATAGTTCTGTTTGTGCAGATTTGTGCCTGCAACAGTAGTAGTATGGATTGTCCTCCTATCCAAACCAAAAGTAAAGTAGTATCTTATTCTTTTTTGGTGGTCATTCACATTTTAGTGTTGGGAATTGTAAAAGCATAAACATTTAGAAGACTTGAAAAGACATTATGGACAATCCCAGAGGACTGCACTCAGTGCATAGAGCTATTGCTGACTAGAATGGGGGTTTCGTTTAACACCTTTTGCCAAATGTGCAATCTTAGTTAGCTACACAGACAGACTAATAAGAATAATCTAGTAATACCACAGGGAGTCATAGTAGAGGCAGGATAAGAATTTAGATACAGTCTACAAGAAGATCAAAGACGATTTAGAAAAAATTGAATGAGGAACGCTAGGAAAAAATAGGTACTCTATATTAAAATGAAAACTTACCAGGGCCAGCAAAGGAGCCCTCGCCTGACCGATCCTGGCCTTCTACAGCAGCAGCAGCCGATACCATCTCCTCCTCTGTCCTCTTGCCCCTCGGAGGAGCTGATGTGCAACATGAAAGAAAGAAAGACCCGAAAACATGGATGATTGTTGTCAACCAAATCAAACATTTCAAAAGAACAATAACAAAATATTTTGGCGAAATAGCAAATAGACAACTATTCCACGGGATATATTGACCTATCTCATGTGGCCTACTACGATATTAGTATTGCTTGATTTGAAGACCGTCGACTTGGAAAGTTATGTAACTCACCAAACAAACTACTAAAAAGGTTCGCCTAGGACTGGCAGGCAGCAGTCCGCAGCATGCGAAGTGACAGACAAACTCCATCGCGATTTCAAATTAGTGACAACACTAAAAAGTTTCCTACTACATTAACCAGTCATTAAAATACTCAAACTATCAATCCACCACCACTATTTCTTCTTATTGCCAGGTGTACAAAGGAAGGACTGGACTTGAGTCTGTAGGGGCAGATTTACAAGCCCCTTGCGGCTCTTTTGCTCCGTTGTTGCCTGACTTTTGTGACGGAGCGGCAGAACAAAAGAGGCGCCATGGTGCGGCGTATATTAACAACGTGACGCATATGGGAGATGCATCACGTTGTAAAGCCCTGCTCTATTGGGGGGCGTTCCGGCCCAAAAGAGGGCGTTCCATCGCAGGAACGCATCCTAAAAGTGGCTGAGGGAAATCTACAAGATTTCAATCAGTCACTTTTAGGACAATGATGCGTCACCCAAACCCTGCGCCTGCTTGAAGCAGACGTACGGCTTGACGCAGCATTGGGGAGATAGGGCACCCCAGAGCATTGCTGGAGCTGCGCCATCGTTGCGACGCAACTCCAGCAATGCGCCGCCTTTACGGCACAGATGCGTAACGCTTCGGTGACGTTTTGAGCCCATGGTGCGCCGCATTGTAAATACGGCGCACCATGGGTGGTGGTGGCGTGGCGCACAATTACTGGCGTATCCCTGCTACTTTGCAGGGATGCAACAGTAATTGCAAATCTGCCCCTTAGTGTCTAGCATTACGCAGTTCTGTAAACTACACTCATACATAATTTCTCAGGCCAATGAAATGAACACAAAATCGAAAACAAATAAGTATAGTAGCAACGCTACTGAGAAGGAGAGCAGTGCACCTGAAATGCACAGAAGATTTTGAAATATAATTTACCTACAATGTAATCGGCAGCATTATTGCTCCTGGTAAAAAACAAAAATTTGCAATATAATAACACACAGAGCAGGAGAAAACAGACTAGTGATGAAATAGCTACTACTACTCACCAAGCCCGGGATCTCGACGCCGAGCAGGTCGAGGAGGTCGCGTTCCCGGTCCAGGAGATCCGTCCAACGGTGGGTGGCCTGGTTGTAGGTGCGCCGGACCCGAGAGTGTTCATACATGGCCCGGCACACCTTCTCCCATCGCTTCCGGCGCTCCCGGAGTCCGTAGCCGCTTGCGATCTTGCCGCCTGCCGCGATGGTCCTGGGGAGGTGGCGCTGAACATAGTACACTAGTCCGGCCACCTCCTCCGCGCTAAAGATCTCCAGTGGCATCACTAGCTCCCCCCTCAAACGCCCGCACGGGAGCCGAACACGGGGTGCAGGTCCCTTCTCCTTCTCGGGCTGCTTCCCGGCTCCCTTTACCATGGTCTGGGCAGAAAGGAAGGTAAATAATAAATAAGAAATAGAATAGGGAAGAAGAAAAGAAAAGAGTTTAAAAAAGTAGCTTAAAATTAACCAAAAGTAGCAGAAAACATAAAAATATAGAGCTAGAAAAATAGAGGGATAGATAATAAGTAAAATAGATTAAAAAAAACTTCAAACAAGCAAATGATGGCAGAGATTGAGAGAGGATACAGAAAGGATGCCCAGAACCATAGCAATGAATGAAAAACAAGATGGCCGCGCCCGTTCACGACCGCGAGATTTCCCCCGCGATCACACGCGAACTTGTACTAGCGAGCCGCACACTTCGCGAGATTACACATAGTGCCCGGAAACGGAAATACGTCACGCAAACAAGATGTCCGCGCCCATGTACGACCACTAGGGTAACTTCGTGTCGTTGCGCTACAAGCGTCTCGCGAAAACGCAAAAAACCACCTAACTAACACGCCGCAAAAAAACAAATCGCATATCGGCACAAATTCGTGCCTTCCGAATTCCATCTCGTGCAAATTCGCGCCCGCAAATCCCACGAAATTGCAGAAAAACTATTTTTGCAAAACTGAAAGCACTCAGTAGGTGCAAAAGTTCAAGCTCATCATTAGTAACCATTCCCTGTAGTGCTTCCTGAGGGGCCCCTCCAGAGTTCAGTTGCCTACTTGCAACTATTCTATGACCCTGCTCTGACCCTCACAGCAGGCTCAGAGAATAGCTACAAGTATGCTACAAAGGTCCTGTTAAAAAAATTACACTGCAACAGAAAGCAATTACAGGTAAGGAAGCAGGTGCCAGACTGGAAGTTCAAATTCAGTGACACATTAATCAGCCCCTAATTAATTCATGTCAGTTGAGGCAGGGCAGGTGTGCTAACGAATTTTGCAAAACTGAAAGCACTTAGCAGGTGCAAAAGTTCAAGCTCATCATTAATCAGGAAGCACTTACAGCTAAAGAAGCAGGTGCCAGCTCAAATTCAGTGACACATTAATCAGCCCCAATTAATTCATGTCAGTTGAGGCAGGGCAGGTGTGCTTTTCTCCCCATAATCTACAGTGATGAACCAGAGGGTGGCAGTGATGTACCAGAGTGTGGCATGGGTGACCCAGAGGGTGGCAGTGGTGAAACAGAGGGTGCTGTGATGAACCAGACGTAGAAACAACATGGTTGCGACCGTTACGACCCGACAAGTAAGTTTGCGTTTGCGTACTGGTAAAAAACCCTCGCAAACTGGCAGAAACCCTTGCAAACACAAAAAAAATCTGCAAATTCGCGAAAGTTCGCAAATTTTGCAGATTGCGAATTCGTAAATATGCAAATTTGCGAATCACGAATTTGCAAAATTCGCCCATGCTTAGAGGATACTAAGGGGTCTCTGGGGCAGTATTGCCTTCTGGAACACACTCAAACTCTCCTTGATGGGGAAGATCCTCTTGATAAAGATGGTGGTCCTGCCTAGATGTCTCTTCACAATGCAGGGTCCTTCTTTGAACTCCCGCATCGGGTATTTAAAGAATTGGATGCACTGCTCATTCTATTGATATGGAACGGGAAACGCTGTTGGATTAGCCTAGAGGTCATGAAGCGTAGGTGGGACAAAGGAGGTTTAGAATTTCCAGATCTGGAACTATATTACTTTGCATCACAACTCCAACACGCTATAGCCTGGTTGGACACGGATCCCTCTTGGCAACAGTCCTTAATGATAGACACCTATGGAGCCTGACAGTTAGGAGCACTTCTCTGGCGGGCGGGGGGCAGCGGGAACACTGTCCTCCATTGGTGTGGCTATAAGCTGCAATATGGAACCGAGTGGTCCGAAGACTTATCCGGAAGCGGCCGTTTGGCCCAGAGACAGATTTCTGGGTTATGCCACCCTTCGCTCAAATTGAGCGGGTTATGTCAACTGACAAGTGAAAAGATGGGGGCTGCCTTATGCTGTCTGACCTCTATCCGGAAAATAACTTAATTACCTATCAGGAGGCAGTGGCTACCTTTGAGCTGGGGTCAGGGCAATTCCCTTTAGTATGCTAAAATAGTCGCAACAGCATGGCAATTATGGCCATCGTTCCCAGAGGCTCTGGGGCACACCCATACCCTGGTCACTATGATCACCATGGCTGCGGGGCGGAAGTTTGTCACCCACCTATATAGGGCGCTGAGGGAAGAGAAAAAAGATTGGACCCCTTAAAATAGAGGAGAAATGGCAGCGGGTGTGCCTGCAAGAGATCTCACCACAGGACTGGGAAAAAAATCCATGCAAGTGTGCGGAAGGTGTTGGTATGCAATCGATTTAAGCAAATCCAGTACAACATAGTACATATGACCTACCTCTCACCGAGGCGGCTCCAGGCCATCGATAGTTCTAGAGATCCACATTGCCCTAGATGTCGCCACGCTCAAGCAGATTTTCCACATATGGTGTGGACATGTCCAACAATCCAGGGGGCATATTACCAAGCAATAGCGATAATTATCGCTATTGCTTGGTTAGAGACAAAAATGTACAGCTGAGCTGCGGCGATTTTTACCGCAAATAAACCTTGGTATTACCAAGGTTTATCGCAAATGCGATAAAAATCGCCGCAATGCATGAATATCGCTGAAAAGTCAGCGATATTCATGCATTACCGAGCTAATGCTCTTAGCCATGTTATCCACCTCCCATTGGATAACATGGCTAAGAACTGCTCAGGGCAGGTGTTAGCTTTTGGAGATATTCGCGCTTAGCGCGAATATCTCCAAAAGTTGGTAATAGGAGATAGCGATGTTAGCGACTGTTTTTAGTCGCTAACATCTTGGCACGGCCCTTTGCATGTCATTAGTGATAAATATCACTGACATGCAAAGTGGGGCCCAAGATGGTCGCTATCTCCTACTAGCTGTCGCTAACTGGTGTTAGCAGCAGCTAGGTAATAGGGAGATAATTTTATCTCTGCTTTCTTGGCTTTTAAAGCCAAAAAGCGGAGATAAACCCCCTTGATAATATGCCTCCAGATGTCCTCGAGGACCTGACCAGGATAACAGGGTGGACGATTGCCATGGACCCACGCTCTTGTCTCCTGGGCCTGATTCCTCGTGATCATAAACGTAAGACAAGTAGGCGGTTCCTGGTTTTGGGACTTGTTATAGATAGGCGGGCATTGCGATCCATAGGTTAACCCAGCAAGGGCCACTACTGGCAAAGTGGAAAACAGACTTGAGGGAGTGGGCTCTGGCCGAGGAGGGGCATATGCGTAGCACCAGAAGAGATGACAAACTACCTGAGGTACTACTGGCATGGGGAATGATGATCCAGGAGGTAATGCGACAGGCCCCACACAGGTGTCAACAGAGGGGACGACTTCCAACAGGGGGCCCGCCCCCAAGCCTGGGGGGGAGACATAAGGAGATCCAAAACGAGCATTGAGCTACACAGACCTAAAGTTATACAGACCCGGCAAGGCGGGAGAGAGGGAGAGAGGGGAGGATATTGGGGGGGTCTTGAGGGGCTGTGGGGAAGTTTATTTACAGTTGGGATATCATGAAACAAAAAAACGAAGCAAACTATGTTAGATTGGAAAATCTCCATGGATGTGAGTATAGGTTTGAATCCTGTAGTTTATTGTTGGAATGTACACTGCCTCAGATGAGGTAGATGAGACTTTTAATTTATATTAACATGGTCAGTAGATTTGGAGGAACAAAGTAATAAATAAAAAATAATAATACTGAAAAAAAGAGGCCTCACCTCAACCTGGCCACTGCTCAGGGGAGAGCCACCGCTCTGAAAAAAGGATATTTACTTTGTCAAAAGAATGGCAGTTATTTTGACACATGTCCAAAGATTGTAGATTAAAAACTGTTCACAAAGTCAGTCAGCAAAGAGTTAAAAGTAATAGAAATGAGTGGTATCATTTGGCACACAAAAGGTAAGGGACTAGTAGTGATGTGTCAGATTGAAGCATATCATAATAGTGCCAATTTGTTGGGCTCTGGTCTTGTGAGTGCAAAGATACCCAACATCATAAGGTAGTTGGGGTGCTCGTATGGACAGAGCACAAAAAAGGTGGGCGTGTGCTAAGAAGAACATGAGAGGTAGTATCAACACCAGTCCATACCGGAACTCAGATGCTTAGGCAGGCGTACCCAGCTCCGTGCGATACTATGAGGGAACTGAGAGGACGTGGTGATCTCTGGGTAAATCTATTTTCGGCATAGTTCACATGGAATATTGTGCCTACTTGTGTTCATGGCCGATGTGCGGTTCAGTTTATCCCATCCCGCACAGTCACACAAACATGGTCTACGGTGTGCGGCTATCCAAACTAAAATACGTGTAGACACACTTCGAATATTGCCCAGCTTGGTAGGTAGTTTAAGCATCACTTCCTTGACATTTACAACTCATTTTTGTTTGTTGCACTGTGCTCGTCACCAGCCAGTCAAGTGTCTTCTCCTCTGAAGGATTAATATATCCTAAACAGCGTAGGAATCAAAACATCCCCGAGCTCCTCCCTCGCAGTGAGGGGGCTGTAGCCCTTGGCAGGGCTTGAATTCCCCACTAAGAGGAGAATCCCAGATGATGAAGCATGCCACCTCAGTGGGTGATGGGATTACGTCCTAATAAAAGGACTTCCTCAGAAGTACTCTGAGATCATTTCTGCTGTCTCTTTTTTTGGCATAGTTGCTAGTTCAGCCCAGAGGATTTTTTGTGCTTGATTGTTAGGGGAGAAGGTTATCTAGCCCACAGGATTTCCAGAACCTCAGGAGGCAGTGCGCCACAAGAAGAGTTAGGTTCTAAACATTGAAGCATGTGGGTTTAAAATCCTGGGATGGAACATCTGCTCATTCTTATTGTTCAAAATGACCATCAGGGGGAGAGGCAGTGGATGAGCACAACATAGCTGAAGCAGGTCTCAATACAAAATACAATAAGCTCATTCCAAGGTTATCGGAATCACAAGCCATATGGATCCAAGTAATCGTAATCGCTTCTTGTTTCGGGGGAATGAAGGGAAGGCATAATGGAGCTTGAATTTACACTGGAGTGAAAACAAATATCCCACAGACTCCTCTACTACTCTACTCCTGGTTATTGCCAGGCTACTCTTTAATCTTATTTAAATAATTAATCTAATAATTATTAAACTGTAAGTGTTTTATCTAAAACAAACAAGTTACTCATCTTCGGGAATACCATATCTGGTAGAGACTATCAAGCAGCAGATCCTTTACCTTAGAATAATCCCCAGACATCAGACTGGATCCAGAAATGTTTCGAGCACTACCACTGTGCAATGGTAGGTAGTGTTATTCAGCTCCATGTCTGCGCTGTGCACAGTACTTGTGAAGGCGACCCCTCCAGCACACTAACATTAGTTACTTTCCACGAAGAAGCTAGCTGATGTACCAGTGTGTAGACACTAAGGACTCATAAAGGTTGCCCTATAAAGAGTAATCTATTTGCAGAGCAGGAAGGATGGGAGGGTCGGTAAGGAATCTGCAGTTAGAGTCTTTACCAGATAAGAAGTTCCCCTAGGTAAGTAAATTGTTGATCTTATTGAGACTTCCAGCTGCAGATTTCTTACCTTTTAATGGATATCCAAGCAATACCTCTCTTAGAATACATATGTGAACAGATTTAAACCAGGACGTCCTGGAGGACCGAACCGCCAAAGTGCACGTGACAATAGACCTGACTCTCCAAGAAATAGTGTTTGGTAAACGTGTGTAGATACGTCCACATTGCAACCTGACAGATGTCCAAGACAGGGACTCAGCGAGCTAACAGAATGGTCACAGCCTTGGCTCCGGTAGAGGAAGCACACAAGTCCTCAGGGGGCAGCTTCTTGGCCAATACATAACAAATCCTAATGCAGAGCACTTGACATCGGGAGATGGTCCTTTCTGCGTGGCCTTCCCTTTCTTCACCCCAACAAACCCAATGAAAAGTTGAACGTCCACCGGGAACTCTGGTACGATCAAAGTAGAAAAACAATACTCTTTTTGAGTTCAGTCGGTGTGTCTCTAGTCTTCTTTGGATGGGTGAGGTGGAGCATTGGAGGTAGGCAAAGCGATGGTCTGCTCCATATGAAAAGGTGTCACCACTTTCGGGAGGAAAGAGGCCTGTGTTCTTAGTTTCCCTAGGAAGAAAAAGATGTATAAGGAGTGTGCACAGAAAGTGCTTGTAGCTACCTAACCCTCCTGGTCGATGTAATGGCCATTAGAAAGGCAGTTGTAAGTTGAAAAGCAAATAGGGCAAATAGGGCAATTGTGCAAAGGCTTTAAGGGCTTTAAGGAAATTTTCAAAATAGTAAATGATTACATCAACCCACCAACGTTATTGCAGGAGATTCCTCCGTCTCAGGACTTCTGCAATGTGATTGCAGACTATTTTGAACAGAAGATTTTGGATATCGTGAAGACTTTTCCTCCGGTATCCTCCAATCCAGGGAATTTAGAACAGACAGAGGTGGAGAAGCTACCTACTGGGTCCCCCCGCTTGGACGCATTTGATCCTGTACCCCTTGAGGATACCCTTAAGGCCATTTTGGCCAGTAAATTTGGTTCTCCTTTCGATCCCTGCCCACCTTCAGTTCTGCAGACACTAGTAGAGATGGTTAACCCTACTATTAATAACATCATAAACTCATCATTAGCCACAGCAGAAATTCCCAATGAATGGAAGCTTGCTGCAGTCAAGCCCCTCCAGAAAAAGGCCCTATCGGATGTGACTACCCTCTCTAACCTGCACCCCATTTCCCTGCTCCCACTGACATTCAAACTGGCGGAAAAATTTGTAAATATCCAACTTACAAATTTCCTAGAGGAGCACAACATTTTGCACCCTAACCAGTCACGGTTTCGGTCGAAACATTCTACCGAGTCGGCCCTCCTGTTTACAGCAGAGACCCTCCGAACTGCCATGGACCAGGGAAAGAAGGCTGTCCTGATTTTACTCGACCTGTCGGCAGCCTTCGATACGGTCTCACACACCATCTTAGTGGACCGGATGGTTACCGCAGGAATAGGAGGGGTAGCTCTGGCTTGGCTCAGAAACTTTCTTCAAAACAGACGCCAAGTCACAGTCCTGGGCCAATTTCAATCAGAAGCTAAAGTCATCAGCTCTGGGGTACCTCAGGGCTCTCGTTTAAGCCCCATACTTTTCAACCTGTACATGGTGCCCCTGATTGAGCTAATTACGTCATTCCAGATTAGCACAATATCATACGCTGATGACACACAGCTCATTCTGGTGATGGACAAGGAACTGCCTGGTGCAGAGGAAAACTTGAAAAAATGCTTAACAGCTACGTTTGAGTGGATGACTAACAATCACCTCAAATGTAATTCCGGCAAGACGGAAATCGTGCCGTTTGGAAACCAAAATCTGTTTTCCCCGAAAGACTGGTGGCCGGATGATGCTGAAGCCCCCGGTAGTACCATCTTGTCTGCTCGAAACTTGGGCATTAAATTTGACGACCAATTGTCTTTCAAACAACAAGCAGTGGCCGTGGCTGGCATGTGTTTTCACCTAATCAAATCTTTGAGGAAATTTTTCGATCTTCTTCCTCTGCCAACCAGGAAAACGGTGGCAGTTGCGTTAATAACTTCGAGGCTGGACTACTGTAACAGCCTATATGCTGGAGTTAATAAGTCCATACTCCATAGGCTACAGATGGTCCAGCAGGCAACTGCCCGGTTGGTACTATGGTGGCCGCGTAAGTCATCTGCTTCGGCCGCACTTAGTGCACTTCATTGGCTACCAATTGGTAAAAGGATCTTATTTAAGATCCTTTTGATCACATTTAGAGCCTTCCAGCAGCAGGGTCCGAAATATTTGTCCAGTGGCTTCAAACGGTATTATCCCACCCGCTGTCTGAGGTCTGCTAGCCAAAATCTGTTAATAGTGCCCAGATTCAGGTTGTCAACTAAAGGAGGGAAATCTCTGTTTGTCCTGGGAGCTAAGGCTTGGAACAAGCTCCCCCTGCATCTTCGATCACTGTCCCATGAAAGTCACTTTAGGAAATCCCTGAAAACTTGGGTGTTCTCCCTCACAGACGCTGCGTGCAGGGCACTAGTGTAATGTTCGCGTCCACCGAATGGCTTTTTTCCTCCAACCTATTTCCATCTGGGTTGGCAGAGCGCCAAGATACTCCTTGGAGTGGTAGGAGCGCTATATAAGTGTCCATTACATTACAGTACATTACATATAAGGGAGGTTAAAACTAGGTTAGGTTCCCACTGGGGCATGGTGTAGGGTTTTGGAGGGCTAATATCCTGTAGTCCTTATAGAAAGCGAGTCAAAACCAGGTACTTGAATAGGAAGGGCTGATCCAGCAACCGCCAGAAAGGCAATATGGCTCAAAGGTACCAATTAACGTTGCCCTGAGCAAAGCCTTGCCTGGCTAAAGAAATAAACAACACAACTTCAGATAAAGGTGCAGAAAGGGGATCATCCTGTTTGGATGTACACCAAGCCACAAATCTATCCCAATGGCAGACGTACACCATCTTGGTTGAGGGGCGCCTAGCTGCCAAAATGGCATCAAAACTTTCAGGAGGGAGGCTAGAAAAAGTAAACTGTTGCACCTCTATCTTCACGTATGAAGGCGACATGTGAGCAGGTTTGGGTGCAGCACCCTGCCCTATTTCTGCGACAGGAGATCCTTCCAAAGGGGCAGCCTAGCTAGAGGGCCAATGCCAATGCTCAGGAGTTCAGGATACCATTTTCATTGTACCCAAACCAGAGCAACAAGAATAACTTGGGCCAGATCCTTCCTGATATTCTTGTGAACTCTGGGCAGGAGTGGTGTGGGTGGAAAGTGTGGTAATCCGACGATAGGAGGCAGTTGAAGATTAATTATGTTTATTTAAACTGAGCCATCAGGCCGAGCGGTGGGAGCACAGCCTCCTGGCAAACTTTCCTGACTTAACAACCGGTGTAGAACTCAAACACAGGCCGAGTTCTACACCAACAATAGTTCTAACACAGGACTGCACAAGCTCGCTAAACAGCTAAAGAGCACGAGCTACTATATGGGTCTTCCCCAAAATGCAAAAGAAAAGAAAAAGAACAAGACCTAAAGAAGATTGAAAAAGAAAGAAGAAGAAAAGAAAAAAATACAATGAGCATAAAGTAACCTACAAGAAATAAGTGCAAAAGAAACACAATAATCAACAAAGATAAATACATGAGTAAAACACACAAATCCAAAACCTGTAAGAAGAAAAGTTAACATACATTACTACAAAAAAGTCAATGAAGAACATGGACCTGTGGAATGAAAAGTCAAAACACAACAAGACTAAGTTCTATAATGTGCAGGAATGTTCCTAGACCTAGAACTACGCCTCACAACAACTTGTGCTTGACTTGTTGACATACTATGATCACACAAAGTCTGACCCACTGGATAAAGCATCAGTAATTTTTGATTTCACCAAGAAACACTTGTTCCACCACTGTCAATTCTCCAGTTTAACAGAATCTCCCTTCACCTGAGTAATAGTGAAAAGAGGACCAAATTTAGGTCCACCCTTCCACACATGATAAGGTTTTTCAACATGCACACTATCACCCACAAACAAACTAAGTGCCTTGACTCTTACTGTTGTCAAAATAACTCTTGTTTTTCTTGAGATAAGACACACGTCTCCTGACACATGCATCCAACCACTTTTCACCCTTGACCCATCTACTCATCCAGCACGGAAAAAAGGTTGTGGTAGCCCTGCGTCCAAACAACAACTCAAAAGGAGACACTCCTGTAGAAGAGTGCGGAGTTGTGCGATAAAACCAGAGCATGCTCCTAACAGCATTACCAACAGAACACTTGTTCGCTAAGGCCCACTGAATGCATTCTCCCAAAACCCTGTTCATGCGTTCCGCAAGACCATTGGTCTGAGGGTGAAAAAGTGAACTTTTGAGATGCTTAACACCACTACTGAACAAGAATTCTTCAACTTCACTAGCTAAAAAATTGGGACCCATTATCAGATACCATATATTCAGGGAAACCTTCTTTCAAAAAAATATCTTGAAGAAATTCAACAACGGATGTGGAAGTAGCCTCCCTAACAAACTTGACTTCTGGCCATTTGGTGTAATAATCCATCAAGACCAGAGCAAATTTGCAAGATGAATCAAGCGCATGGAAAGGACCAATGATATCAATGCCCAACTTCACCCAATGTGCAGAAGGTAACTCAACGGGAGAAAGGGGAGGAGTGGACAACTTAGCAGTCTTGTCACAACTTGAGCAAACAACACAAGACTTGACAACATCCTTATCCTCTTTGTCCATCATGGGCCACCAGAAAGATAATGTCACTCTTTTTTTTGTCATGTTGGAACCTAGGTGTCCTTCATGGGCACAGACAATGATACCCACTCTCAAACACACAGGTGGAATAAGTTTGTCAGATCTCATAAGTAGACCATCCTCTATGGACAACTCATCAGCTACTTGAACATAAGTTTTGAGTTCAAAACTCAAATTTCTCTCCCTAGGCCAACCTGTCTCCACATGCTTCATGACAGACACTAATGAAACATCCTTGGCAAGAGCAGTACCCCAATCATTCTCCGTGATGGCACATTATTGTGGAATATCTACAGCAGCAATAATATAATCCTCCTTGTCATCCTCACCCATAACCTTAGGATCTTCAACAATGTCTGAGGATCGTGACAGATAATCTGCACAATTATTTTTGTTACCAGGAATTTACTCTGGAGAGAAATCAAATTGCAGCCGTTTAGACGATAAACGCGCAATACGAGGTGTAAGCCCCCTAACATTCTTCCCACTTAAAATGAGAATCAACTGCTTATGATCATTTTGGAGACAAAACCTTCTTCTCCAAATGTAATTTCTGAACTTCATAACTGCCCACCAACAGGCTAATAGTTCTTTTTCAATTCCCGAGTACTTTTTCTCGGAAGGAAACAGCACTCTTGAGGCGAAACCAATGGTCCTAACATTGCCATCCTTGACTTGACTCAACACAGCACCCACATCAACATTGCTGGCATCCACAGTCACAGTGCAGGGAAGATCAGGGTCAAAATGCTTTAGAACTCTGGGTGAAACAAGTTGTTCTTTGACCCACTCAAATACCTTCTGACGTTCATGTGTCCATTTAAACCAACAACCCTTCATGAGCATCTGAGAATGAGGTCTTAACTTAGTAGCAACATTTTGCACAAAGCGTGAATCAAACTCACAAAGTCCTAGAAAGGATTTGAGCATGGTCTTGTCAGAGGGAGGTTCGGCTTTCACAATTAACTCCACTAATCTAGACTTAGGAAGAATACCCTTATTAGTGATGAGATGTCCTAAGTATTCAACCTCTTCAGCTAAGAAGACACACTTGACTCTGCGTAAAACTACACCATTGAACTGAAAACTAGACAACACCTCTTGGAGAATGGCATCATGAGTGGTCTGGTCAGGAGCAAAAACCAAAACATCATCCTGAAGTACAGACAACCCATCAATTCCCTTGAGCATGTTATTCATCAGACGCTGGAAGACCGATGACGCAGATGCCAGGCCAGATGGCATGCAAACATACTGGTGGTACGTACCAAATGGAGAAACAAATGCGGTGAGATGTATGGATTCGGGAGCAAGTTCTACTTGATGATAAGCAAAGGCTAAGTTCAACTTGGAAAACACCTTAGCATCCTTCAGTCCCGCAAGAAGCTCATTAATATTTGGGAGAGGGTGTGAATCTACCCAAATGTCCTTGTTTAGACAACGGAGATCCACACACACACTCTAAGTTCCCCATTCTGTTTACGAGCTACCACCAGTGGAGAAAGCCAAAGAGAAGAGTCCACTGGTTCAATAATCCCCGTCTTACACAAAGAAGATAACTCCTTCTCAAGATCTTGTCTAATGCTGAAAGGGACATTTTTGAGCTTGTGCCTTAAAGGTCTTGCGCCATCTTTACAATAATTGTGTGTTGGTAGTCACTGATTTTTCTAAGCTCGCCAGAAAATACATGAGGAAACTTGTTAATAATTTCCTCCACATCTAGATTGTCTCGCACAACTCAAACTTGCTCACTGGTACCAGGCCTGAGTTCCATACCAAATAGTCCCTGATGGAGCCCCCCTAAAATGTTTAATCCTTTGTGAGCGACATACACTTTCCACGCAATTTTCCTCCCTTTAAACTCCAAAATGTCCTCAATGTAACCGGAGATATCAATTTCACGGCCTTCATACGGGACCGCTTTGCAATCAGATGTCAACAAAAGTCTGGTTGGCCAAATCTCCTCAAAAAGACTCTGAATGATCATGGAAATGCGAGCCCCAGAGTCCACCAAAAGTTTTAACACTTTATCTCCAACTTGGACTTCAACATAGGGGTCAACACAAAGTTCCGGATTGCCCACCATGACTGTTTCATCATGGACAACTACAACCATATCTCTTAACTCTCTAGTGATAGAGTCATCATTGTTGTGCACCTCATCCTGAACACACTTGACCGTAGTAAGTTGTTTATTTTTAGCCGCTTGGCACACCTTTGCAAAGTGTCCCTATCTGTTGCACAACCTGCAAGTAACAAATCTAGCAGGACACTTGTTACCATACATGTGGACACTGTACCCACATCTGAAACAAATGTTAGGTTGATTGAAAGAAGGATTGTGTTTTTTACCAGAAGTGACACCAGACTTCTCATTCTGACTAGAACCTTTAGGATTCTTAACTTTGACAACTGAGACACTCTCACTAGTCTTAGATTCAAGTTCCTTGGCAGATAACTGTGACCTTTCTATGCTTTTCGCCAACTTAATAGTTTCCTCTAACAATGGATTTCCCTTAGAAAGCAGTTTCTGTTTTATCATTTTATCAGTGCAGTGACAGATGAATTGATCACGGACTAATTGATCTCCAAAGTTCTCAAACTGGCACTCGGAAACTAACCTCCTTAAGGTAGTGATGTATGTGTCAACATTCTCCCCCATTTTTTGGACACATAAAAAAAACTTTTGTCGCAAGACCACTAAACTAGGTTGTACATCAAATCTGTTTTGTAACTTCTTTAAAGTCTCTTGATATTCCTCAAGTACTTCTCCATCTGCGACAACAGGCGGTGGAAAATGTTCCAAAATCTCTCTCTCTTCATAGCCTAAAGAATATAAAAGAAGATATTTTTTCCTTTCTGTTCTGAAACGAATCGCTCCTATCGCACCAAGATAGGTTTCAAAACCATCGTACCATTGTTTGCATTTAATTGGTGGATCACCAGGCGTTTCTAAAAATGGTGGAGGAGGTGTCACCGACTGCATGACAACTGCAGTTTATTTTCCTTCGTTATAGAATTTGTGGGTACAATACTATGGATGTATTAATTGCCTCTAAAAAAAAAGTCCTTTCAAAGGTATATAGTACTTAAAACGAATAAAAGTGCTCAAAACGAACTTGTCACTTCACTGTATTTCCAATGTACTTGTGAATTAAACAATCCACACAAAAGCCTTTGTGACGTGCTAAATCCACCAGAAGGCAGCAGAAGACTAAAATGAATCTGAGGTCACAATGCTTTTCTACAGGGCACTGCTGTTTCAGGAAAATGAATTTGACAAAAGCCTAGAGCTGCTCACTTGCGTCCCACTGACAATGAAAACGCTCACCGCATCGACATCATCACGTGCTGCACACCAACGTGACACTATCTCACTGAAACGCAAGTCCAACTATGCGTTTCACTGCCAAACTTGACAGATCGATGCAAATGCCGCTCCGTCTTCGCTACGCCTCAGGAAATCTCTTTTCCGCTTTCATCACTTTTCCAGCTCCGACCAGTTCTTAATCTTGTGCAGGATACTCAAATTGGTTTTCGCCGACATCTGGTGGATGAACGAAGGCACACAGGTTCTTCACGATGGCCCAGCACTCGTCGCCATGAACAGATGTGGTAATCCGACGACAGGAGGCAAGTTGAAGAATAATTATGTTTATTTAAGCTGGGCCATCAGGCAGAGCGGTAGGAGCGCAGCCTCCAGGCAAACTGTTTCTCGACTTAACGACAGGTGTAGAACTCAAACACAGGCAGAGTTCAACACCGACAATAGTTCTAACACGGGACTGCACGAGCTCGCTAAACAGCTAAAGAGCACAAGCTACTACAGAAAGTGTAGAGTCACGCTCTAGTGTTTGGGCGCTACGTCATTACGTAGTGCGCGAGGCGGCCGTCTTCCGATCGCGCTGGATAGCGCGAGTCGGCAGAAACCCCCGAGGGCACCGGACGTCCCGGCGCTCTCCTGCAGGAATTTACATAATAAATACAGTTCCCCTTTACACCTTGGCATCCTGTCTTTTGTGGTGAGTGAAGCAGGCAACAGTGGCGACGAGGCCGGGAGGCCGGGAGGCAGAAAAAAAAAAGGAAGGAAGGAAGAGAGGAGAAGAACCCTGCACCACCGGATGCTAACCACCCAGGAGGCACAGGAAGAGCCACGAGGGGCCAGCACACACAGCAGGAGGGCGTTGCAGTGGCGCAAGAGGAAATACATGAGCAGCAGAAGCTCAAAACCATAAACCAGGTACGAGGGACGGAGAGAGAGACACCGGAGAGGGGAGACAGGAAAGGCCCCACAGTGACCCCTGCAACACCGAAGGGGAAAGATAGCAGGTAGAAACACCAGGGGAGAAGCCGGACCAGAGGAACACCAACCCAGGTAGAGGCCCTGGCGGAATCAGAGAGAGATAGAGCAAGGGGCACAAAGGGTCCCCAATTGCAGCCGGCGCCAGGAGAGGAGGCAAGCGCACCCGGCAGCCCAAGAGGCCAGGAGGCGGAACCTGTAAGACGCGCCAAAATGAGCGCACAGGCATCATCACTAACAACGCCAATTCCATTCTTACCCAAACCGGGAGAACCCCTGATGAAGTGGGAGGATTGGAGAGAGTACATAATGAACTACATTGAAGTCCCAGAAGATGAGAACGGAGAAGCTTTTCCGAGTAAAAGAAAGAAGAGAATACTCTTGCCCAGCTTGGGCCCCGGAAGGGATTAGGGTGTTTCAGAACCTAGTACCCATGCCCAGGCAAGCAGCGGACGATCATGTGTTCGGACACGCCATAGAGGAGCTGAACAACCACTATCGACCCGCGGTGAGCATATCTATAGACCGATACAATTTCCACCAGAGCAAGCAGGAAAATGGAGAATCAATAGACGAATATGTAGCTGCGTTGAAGAAACTAGCGACGACGTGCAAATTCGGTGCATTGCACGATGAGTTTATAAAGGACCAGATAGTAATACACACCACCAACAAAAATGTGCAAGACAAATTGTGGGCGAGTGGAGAAGCCACGCTAAAAGAGGTGATCGCCATTGTGAAAAAAGCCGAACTGACAAAAAGGTGTGCCGACGCAGCAAAGAGGGAACCGATTCCGAGGCCCATGGTGAACAAGGTAGACAATGAAGAACCAGCGGGAAGGAACAAGGCCACGTCAGCAGGAAATAGAGGGCCCAACAGATGGTCTGGGAGACCGGTGCAGCAAGGAAAACAGAACAGAGGAGGCAAGAAAACGTGCTATCGGTGCGGTAGCCAGGCCCACGAGGCCTACGACAAAAAGTGCCTGGCCTTACGGGCGAAGTGCATGTTCTGCGGCATAGTGGGACACTATGAGAAAGTATGTAGCTGAAAGGCGAGTCGTACCACAGTTAAATATGTAGAGCAAGACCCGGAAGAGGCAGAGGATAAAGAACAAGACGAAGAGGACACCGTACTGTGCGTGGAAGACCAAGTACTGGGCATATATGGCCAGCTCTCCCGCAAGCCACAATGCGACATGGTGATCGGAGGTGTGCTGATCAAAATTGTAATAGACTCTGGCTCCCCGTACACAATCGTTCAAAGAGCAGTGTGGAATGAGAAGTATAGACCAAGCCTAGGCCCAAGGTTGGAACCTCCGGACATTAGACCAGTCACGTACACGGGAGAACCAATACCCATGGTGGGCTACAGAGTACTAACCTTCGAATTCAAAGAGCGGAGCGCAGAGTGCAAGTTGTACGTGGCGGTAAAGGGACCGTCGGTCCTGGGGTGGATGGATCAAGGTGATCTAGGAATACAGCTGGATCAAGGAGGAGACACGCAAGTGCTGATGACTGCACCCGAGAATTTGGCAGACTTCGAGAAAATGAAGAGAGACTTCCCCAAAGTGTTTGAGGGAAAGGTCTGGAAATTGGAAAAATTCACACACAGGATAGAACTCAAAGAGAACGCCAGACCGGTTTCTCACAAGGTGCGGAATGTTCCCATCGCAGTGCGAGAGGCAGTACAGCAAGAGCTGCGCAGATTGGAGGAAAATGACATCATCGAACCAATAAACTGCGCAGAGTGGTTGGCGCCCTTGGTGGTAGTGACAAAACCCAACGGAAAGGTCAAGCTCTGTGTGGACTTGAGAGAACTTATTAAGTGCATCGTGGTGGAGAAATTCCCACTACCCCGCATCGAAAAATTGCTAGCAAAGACCAAAGGAGTAAAGTGGTTCTTCACCATTGATCTCACGTCAGCCTATCACCATATAGCCTTGCACCCGACGAGCCGGAGACTAACGTCGTTCATAACGCCCTTTGGATGTTATCAATTCCGCAGGATGCCGTTTGGACTTGCGTCGGCAGTGGCCGTGTTTCAGAAGTTAATGCACCGACTCTTCAAAGACATTGAGGGAGTGCAATATTTCCAAGACAACATATTGGTGATGGGGAAGGATCTAAGGGATCACGACTAGAATTTGGACCTGGTGCTTCGAGTCCTAGAAGGGAAGGGCTTAACGGAGGAGTAGGAGAAGTGCCATCTAGGAATTACCTAAGTCACCTACCTGGGACAATAGATAAGAGAACAAGGCATCACACCAAAAAGGGCAAATGTAAAGGCTATTTGTGATGCACCGCCACCATCCAGCAAGGAAGAAGTGAGATCCTTCTTAGGGATGGCTGAATATTACAGTAAATTTGTACGACATTTTGCCACCAAGACGCACCACCTAAGGCAGCTCATAAGGGGCAAAATGGTGTTCGCATGGACAGAGGAGTGACAGAGAGAATTCAAGGGCCTAAAGAACGACATCAGCCAAGCCATACCCTTGCAGGGATATGATCCTCAAGAGCAATCAGTGCTGACGACGGATGCCAGTGATAAGGGACTGGGAGCAGTCCTCACGCAGGAAAGGAGGAATGGAACTATGGAAACTCTCAGCTTTGCCTCCAGAGCTCTATCACCCAGAGAACAAAAATTCTGCGTCATAGAGAAAGAGATGCTGGCAGTAGTATGGGCCATGGGGAAATTCCGCCAATTCCTATGGGGCACAAGGTTCCAACTTCAGACTGACCATAAACCGATTGTCAAGGTGCTCACGTCTAGTGGACATGCAAGTGCCACCCCCAGAATCACCAAGATGACACTGAAATTGCTCGAATACAGATACGATGTGGAATACATCCCGGGAAGTAAGAACAAGGTAGCAGATTACCTTAGTAGAGCTGCAGCCATGGAAAGAGCACCGGACAGTGCAGAAGATAGTGAGGAAATGGTGGCCTTGATGGAAGACCTGGAGAAGGTGATTAGCAACCAAGAGTGGACCGAGGTATACGGAGAAGACCTAGACATCCAAGAAGTAAAGGAATATATCATCCGAGGAAGGCCAGAAAAGAGACATTTGCGGACACCACTCAAGAAGTTTTATGAAGTGGGAGAAGAACTGTGTCTGGATGACAAAGGCACCTTCATGTACAGAGGAGACAAGGTCGTTACCCCAGCATTGTTGGTACCGCGCCTCCTAGCGATACTACATGAAGGACACCTAGGGATTGTGAAGACAAAAATGAGGACAAAACAGATGTACTGGTGGCCTGGACTGGACATCCAAATAGAGAGACACGTGAGAGAATGTGACCAGTGCCAATGAGCAGACAAGACCATGACACCCCTGAGGCCAGCCATGGGGAAGTGCGCCAATCTGACAAACCCCTGGGAGGAGTTATCCATAGACATCCTGGGGCCCTTACTAGACACCCAGGGCACCCCGAATGTGTCATCGTTGGAAGATACTCGAAGTGGCCAGAATTGCACGTGCAAGAAGAAATGGACACTGATACAGTACTTCGATTCCTCACTGATACCTTCCTCAGAGAAGGCATACCGAGATCGATCCTAAGTGACAATGGTCCCCAGTTTACCTCAGAGAAATGGTACAAGTATATGGAGAGGAATGGCATCAAAACCAAGCACACCTCCATATACCACCCAGCCGGAATCGGCCAAGTGGAACGTTTCAACAGGGTCCTAATGCGTTCCATCCAAGCGGCCATCATAATGAGCAAGGACTGGGAAAAAAAAGTCCAAAATATGATATGGGCATCACTCCCACGAGCACGG
Source organism: Lissotriton vulgaris (assembly GCF_964263255.1). Lineage (NCBI taxonomy): Eukaryota > Metazoa > Chordata > Amphibia > Caudata > Salamandridae > Lissotriton > Lissotriton vulgaris. The sequence continues at coordinate 57,698,090 of NC_141691.1, read as the reverse complement.
CATACAGCCCCTTTCAGATTTTGAGGGGTAGAGATCCTTTCACGAAAGACAACCTGGAGTGGAAGGAAAAGACGGTGACTAGCAAATGGTCCCCTGCGGTGGTGCAGCACAATCTAGAAAAAGCCCAAATGATCTATACTGAACATTATAATAAGAGAAGTAATGTGAAGGAAACATCCCTGGAGAAAGGGGAATGGGTCAGAGTCAAACTGTCTGTACTTCGAAAAAAAGGTGACAGCAAATACAGTCGAACCCTACAAGTAAAGGAAGTATATGACAGGGCAGCATTGCTCAGCGACGGGAACGTGTGGTCCTAAGATCGCATATCCCGATGTAGTAAGATTCTACAATGGTCCCCTGAAGAAAGAGAGAGAACATCGATGGACCCGAGGTCACTGGAGAACGAAATTGTCAGCAAAAGGGAGAAAGCAGCACGGTAGCTGGAGGACAGAGTGATGAGCAAGGGGACAGTGAGGTCCCAATAGCAGAGGAACATCTAGGAGAAGCGAGAGAGACCCCGCGGGGAGAAAGACTGGGTACTCCGGAGGATAAGGCGTACACGAGGGGGCAGAGCGATTGTGAGGCCTGCAAGGTTTCGAGACTATGAACTGGGAGAAGGAAAATAGCTCGACACATGCAGAGACATTGTGTTTCGTGTTGTGGTACAAAAAGGGGGAGATATGTAGAGTCGCGCTCTAGTGTTTGCGCGCTACGTCATTACGTAGCGCGCGAGGCGGCCATCTTCCGATCGCGCTGGATAGCGACAGTCGGCAGAAACCCCCAAGGGCACCGGATGTCCAGGCACTCTCCTGCAGGAATTTACATAATAAATACAGTTCCCCTTTACACCTTGGCATCCTGTCTTTTGTGGTGAGTGAAGCAGGCAACATTACAGAAAGGTGTACAGACACGAGGCTTGAACTTCAGTTCAGTGAAAAGCGTCTCCGAGCGAGTCGCCTTGGAAACTCCAGTGATCAGAAGTGTTGACATTGCGCGTTCTCGGTGGTGGCAAACACATCTAACCAAGGCTCTCCCCAATTACTGAAGAGACCCTGCCCCACCTCTGGATGGAGCCGCCATTGTGATCTGCTAAGTATCGACGGGTGACTTTGTCCGCTCTGGCGTTCAGAGTGCCCATAAGATGTTGAACATTTCAGCCATGTCCAGAGATGCACCTAATATAGCCTCCCCTTAATGGAAGGAAGAGAGGTTTCCAAAGCCAGTCAGACCGCTCTCAATTCCAGCAAGCTGACATGGACCTCAGACTCTGCTGGAGACCAGAGTCTTCTGATCTCCACCTCTACCCTGATGGCCACCCCAGCCCAGGAGTGGTGCATTTGTGAACACAGTCAGCTCTGGCTGGGAAGTGAGAGGTTTCTGCCGCTGACCTAATCGTGACCCATCAGCCACCACTGCAGGCCTTTTGGAGTTCCCTCCTATATCTTATAGCAGCACCCAAGCCGATGGGTTCCAAAGGCGCTCCAGGGAGGCCGGCCCACCCAAAAACTTGGTGCATGGACTCATGGAACCCACAGAGTTGGGCAGGGATCGCTCTGGGAAACTCAGGGAGGGTTGGAGCAGACCCAGAGGTGGGCATCAAGTTGGACAGATGACTTTGAGCGCAATGATGAGCACCTGGAACAACCATGCTAACAGGCCCATGAACTTCCTCGTGACTAGGACCTTGAACATCGTTGAGTCAATTGGCGTTGGTACTGGCCGCTCCTAGGAGCTCTCCCTGAGCGCCTAGGGGTTCCAGGTGCAGCAATCCTCACACGTCTTGGAGTCATAGTCCGGCTCCAAGCACCACAGGCAAATCAGATGGAGGTCTGTCACCTACTTCCACACAAAGGTACTTCTCTGTAAGGTTACGGATCCAGTCTGACGCCTGTGGATTGTTCTAATGAATCTGCAGCTAGAAGTCTCTCTCAGATACAAGGTTTAGCTATAAAATACAGATTTCCCTCCTTCACCCTGCCATTAATCAAATTTACTAACCTGAATTTCTGCACATTGAGTGGCTCCTGCTTCTGGTACAAGGATAAGGCGCTTTTCAGGCATTTCCTACAGATGGATGGATAATGTGCAGGGGCTTCCATGGCTAATGCTTGCAGAAAAAAACAGAAACAGAAACATCACTTGAAAAATACCAAGAGTGAATGGTCTGGTTGCTTAAATTATTCTGCATCAGAGAAATGCACCGACAGAGAATCTGACCAGGATAGCACATGCCTTATCCTTGGAGTCCAACAATTATTTTAATTAGTTTAAAAATACTAACCCTAAAAGTCTCAGGATTCCTCATTAAAAAGTCTCAGAACTCTTCATTGCCTACCGTTACATATTTGTTTTCACCATCTCCTCACACTTGCAGAAAGTGCCTCTTTTTATCCACCAATATCACCAAGCCATGCTGGAAGTAACAATGGTAAATTCGCACATGTCCTACCAAAATAACCCTTATGGAGGACCTGTTCCATATCTACTAAACAGGTTACAGGTCTCACAGAAGGCAGACATATTGGGCTTTGTAAATATTCCCATTCCATAAAGCACTCCCATTGGCGGAGGTTAGAGGACTGGTTTAAATGTAAGAGTCTGTCAAATATGGCTGTAAGCTGTTATAAACTACAATTCAATGCAAGTGATGGAGAACATGCTGAGCACTATTCATTTCAGAACATTGGCAAACTATCATCTCACTGCAAAGAGACCTGTTTGTAGTAGACTGAAGTAACCAATCAAACGTTCCATGCATTGAACCCCCACAAACCTTATGCCACTTTAGAGCACCACAAGGATGTCCTCTTCAGTTAGTGCATTTGCAGATTACTCGGCTGCCCCTGACAGCTTCTCTTTCTAGCATCTGCATCTCTCCCCATGGGACGTCTGGTAAATGCTCTCCAGTCTGTGGCTAGTCTCCTCTTTAATGACTATCAAAAAGGTTACGTACCTTTACCAATTCGCTCCAAAGGATGTATCTTCGCAACTTTACATATCTGGACTACTACTTTTATCATAGGAATATATATCAGAGCAATATACAGTACTGATGTAGACTATTGCCATTATACGTGGTAGCTCTATTATGTACAGTAAAAGAAAGAGGGAGGTCTCCTTCGAAATCCAATAGGGGACAAGGAGAAGAATATTGTAAACAAACAGGTCCCTACAATTTTGCCAAACAGTTATGGCATCAAGTAGAAGAACAAATTTTAGCATCCACTGACCACTCGAGAAACAACTAGTGCCACAGTTAACATTACATAATCATAGCCAATGAATACAACAATATATCGATCAGTAGAGAATATTCATTAAAAAAGCACAATTTATTTAATGCAATACATTGGGCCCGATTCACAGAAGTAACTTAAGAGAAAATCCTAAACTTACTACTTTTGGTATTCACAGAAGGCAGTTAGTGGTAGTAAAGTTAGGATTTTGTCTTAAGTCTGTCTTAAGTCTGTCTAAAGTCTGCCTTAAGACAGAATTAAGACAAACTTAAGACAGAATCCTAACTTTACTACTACTAAATGCCTTCTGTGAATACTAAAAGTAGTAAGTTTAGGATTTTGTCTTACGTTAGTTATGTGAATCGGGCCCATTGTTCTGTACAGAAGCACCATAAAACGAAATTAAAAACGTGTCAATTCACATAACCATATTAAAACAGAAATTACAAGTTGTCGACGCAGCGTTTCAGTATTTAGTTTTACACCTTCATCAAGACAGTTTTTCTATGTAATAAAAGAAACATACAATTAGTGTACTTTGTAATCGCTTTTTTAAACATTTACCTAGTGATTATTTTGTCTATATTCAAGAAACAACAATCCACAATTTATCAAAAAAACATTTGGTACTTTCAAGGCACTAATCATGGCACACTAGTGAATCATGGTTTCAGACTGTGGAGCAACATTATTATCTACGTATTCAAGTAGGATCACAATTCAAATGGACATTTACAAGTTCATAGTGTTTTTAATAATCTACACATGTCTCCATAGAGAAGCTAATAGCATACCTCGCTTCAATTGATTTTGAGTTTTAATCAAGGCACCACGTTATTTTGAAGCTCGCTCTTATAATTTCGTGAACTTGATTTCATCAATTATGGGGAATCGATATCCTCATGATTAGGAGCAACCTTAAAAGACAAATAAGGAAACCCGCTCACTACACTGGTTTTATCCTGTTTGGTGTATGTTACATTTTTAGCCAAAACCTATTAACTTAAAGTTTTCCGGTTTGCTCAGTGTGTATATGTACAAGGGAGCCACCAAGGTCTGTGTTATTTCAAAGGATACTGAAAAAGAGTGAATATGCATTCATTTCAATTAGTACTACCCTTCTCTATCAAGTCTCTTAATTATACCCAAGGTTTACTGTAGTCAACTCCCCATGTTACGAGGCCTGGGTTGCGCACGTGATTGTACGTTACTTAGCGACGCTACTATCAGGAGATGTCCTCCTGTCGTGGTATTTCAATTTACCATCTAAAAAACAAGCAGACCATCTCATTCCCTATTCTGTTTAATACATCAGTTTCATAACATTTAATCTGAGAGTCTACTAGTGCCGCATCTTAGTCTGTACTGTATCCTGCCCAGAGTCTACGCTATTGTTATACTCAAGGGATCTTAGTGTAAATACTTCTCGTGCTTGTTACGGGCACTCTTAATCGTTATTAACCGCATATCTGTAAGCCTGTTATGGCGTCGTGTTATTTTTAGAGGTGACTGACCGCATAGCGTATTTATAAATAAAGTAACATCATCTTCCCATACCGCATATCAATCTGCCTGTTATGGGGCCTCTTATTCATAGAGGTAAATAGCCGCATAGCATGAATAAAGCTACCCCGTCTTCCCTTACCTGATAAACAGAGACCGGCCTCCCTGCTTCACGTGTACCTTTACCAAAATGAATGGATCAGCCATATCATTGCTTTACGTGGCCTTTTACGTCTTTCCGCGAGCTAGAAATCTTGCGAGATCACAGCTCTGAGATTACTGATATAAACACAGCGGTCACATGATCTTGTCCACGTTCTATTGACTGCGTTGTTTTTTTCTTTTAATTTTATCCGCCAACTTTATTAGTGCATCTTATTTTTATAGACACTCGTGATGGAGCTTAAATATAGTTGAGCATCTATAGCACACCATTACAATCCTGTGTCATATTTTATCAGTATATATATATATATTTCGGGCATTTATCAATTCGCTGTTCTTTATTAATACGTTTGCACAAAGTTGTGAATACATCAGTAGATTTCGTTAGTAAGTTGTTTATTGCCTATTATATATCCACATACTAGAAAGGATTGTCATGTGCTTATCTAGGTTCCTGATCGATACTGTGACCTTATGCCCCTATTCGGCTATAAATCCATTTATTCCCTATATTGGCATAACCGTTCAAGTGCGATTTTCTGTAAAGTCATCTCTGGCCTCACACGAGCAGAGCCACAGAGCCACATTCCAGCATGACTCTCTGCTACTTCCTTTGCGACCAATTAGTGCAATGACAGAGCAGCAGTCACTATCTGATATTCCTAGATAACACTCCGAGTTCTTCAACAAGATAAAAACTTAGCAAACCTGGAAATCCCCGCTTGCTATGTTTTGATTAGTAATGGAACTCTAATGAGCAACTGATAGCTGCCACTTCCTAGTGACATCTTTAATTGACGTCTTATGTCCAGCAAACTTGCGTCAAACCCGGCACCTGTCAGGTATAAATATTACCAACGTTGCCTTAAGCAATACGAAGCTGTGAGCTGTGAGAGCGAAGCTAACTGCTGTCGCTGCAGCCTGCTATCCTGTGGTGGTGAAGCTACTGATTACCATTATCGCCGCTACAGCGCGACCTATGGTGCAGTACGCTTGAGGAGCCGTGCAGCCGTCCTCTGCGAAGACATCCAGCCCAGCTGCCCGCGGACGCTGTCACCCCTCCTTCCTCCAGACGCGCTGAGAGAAGCCGCTGCCTTTCTCGTGCAGAGAAATCCAGTCCCGGCGCTTCCAGTTTACCCTCGCAGGTGACTGGGATATCGAGAGAGACCCCTGAAGGAGATACCAATCCTCCATCATTCTATTCAGAGGTATGGTGTTGACTAAACCCTTAGACGAGAATTCTTGAAACAAACCTTGGCAAAACCAACTTAACTTAAGCTACTTACTTACTCCCCTTTTCACGTGTTAGGCTTAGGTCAGGCACACTGGGGTAGGCTTAGTTAGAAGCACCAGTTGAGTATGTTAGCCTAATGTATATATGACTGTATATATGTTTTATTACTTTTAAACCATTGTATGGCTAAGAAACCATATCAATGCTTTTACAGTTCTATTTCGCTATTCTTATCTTACTGTACGTACTTTTCATAATTACAGTTATTGCAATTGTGGCAATACATTTCTCTTGTATGAGAAGAAAGACTGTTCAATAAATGTTAACCTTTATTGATAAACGCCCGTCTCTCTATTCTCTACATACCGTGAAAGTAAACTGCACTAGACTGACTGAGTGAAATCTATGTCTATTGTTTCACACGACCCTAGAGATCGACTCTTGATCTGAGGAGCAAAGTTGTCATGTTGCACGGTTGTTGGAAAGCTGAATCCCTTCTTGTCTGTGCCAAGGAAGCTGATCACTTCCTATGCAGAGAAGAAAGTTTCCAGTGACCTCTGAGCTAGTTGGTAACACAACCCAATTAAGTTTAGCATAGTCAGTGGAGGCCTGGAATATAAGCAGTTCCACGTCGATACTACTGTTTATGTTATTCCAATGCGCAGGGCCTAGTGGGAAACTAGGAACTACACTACATGGCGCCCAACGTTTGGTAAGGCGATAAACTAACGTAAGACTTGTAGAGTAACTCAGTCGTGCATATTTCACACCCCTTTCTCCCGTAAATACTCCAATAGACGTCTGGAGTGGGTGAAAGGTTAAAATCCGCCCGACCTTAGTAGGAAGAGATTCCTATGTAAAGCTCTGGTTTATTCAACGTTGAAGGATACAGTGTTCCAAAATATTGTGCATCTAATCTTTGTCTCCTTGGAGACCTACTCTGCAAAAACTGCATTTATACAATGTCAGTAGAAAACAACGGCACCACTGGGGCCGCAGTAGATGCGACTCAGCAAGGTCCCGAATACACAGACCCGGGTGCTATTATCATCCCGGTCCAGTTAAGAAGATCTATAACTTTAAAACTTATAGAACACGGACTGCCACCTCAAGGTGGTACAGTAATTTTCGTGATAGAGGCTCACGAGTATCGGCAGACAGAGGTATTTTATTCATGGATAAACTTTCCAGCGGTAAACGCTATAACACAAGAGTTTCACTATTACAAAATAGAGGAACCTCCGGAAGAGTACGCTCCTTTCGAGGAGGTTGAAATTCCACTTAAATTTCAAGAGCACCTGCTCTGGTTTAATGGCGCCCTAAAACACAATGATCACATTACCAGGCTCGGTCCACTAGGTAGACCAGGAGCCACGTGGCCGGTTCTAGCCAGCTACACACCACATCCTGACATTACAAGAATGTCTAGAGAAGAGCTGTTAGCACAGCTAAACACATTAATAAAAATACATAGGCAATTAGTCCAATATGTAATACGGACTGCAACAGTCCAGCCAGCTGTTAATTCACACCAGCTGACCCCTCATCAGGGGAACACAAATAAAATTACACCACAGAACATACAGTCATGTCTTGGTAAAACACCCGTAAAACGGGAACAAATTCCTTTCTGGTTAGCCCAGAAAATCACTCAAATAGAGGCAGTATTTCCTGATACTACCCCTATTGAGAAACACAGAATCTTGACCATCTGCCTTCCTATGGGAATCGCACCACACGTGGAGGACTGCGACACTTGGGGTACAGTCTTTGCTTCCATTTACACAAAAACACACGGTGTTCCGTCTATGGCGGTAATACCAGACGTGCTAAAACAGATTCAAAATGAATTCGGTCCAGAACCCGCTTTAAATCTAGGTATGAAATTACTGAAAGACTTCAAGCAGGTCACGGCTATATTATTAGCCAACGTAAAGGGACAAGCAGCATCTGTGGCGATTCGCCAGAAGTTGAAGGAAACAGATATAAAAGATCCTGTTGAGCTTGCAAAAATCATAGAAAAATGCTATGAAGAATTAGGTAGAGACAGCTTGGGTGGGAAAGCAGTTAAGCCCCAACTGCTCGAAAATCCTGAAAAATTATTTATTAAAAATAATTTAAACACTCCTAAAAAGAGCTGGGATGGAAATAAACAATCCACTCCCAAGGAAAAAGTTTTCCAGTCCAGAGGAAGGTCTCCTCGACGGAGGGAGAGAACTCCGACTCGAGAACGCCAGTCTCCCCAACGGGAGCCCTCTGAGAAAAGATATAACCTTAGAAATAGGGATAATATAAAAAAACCTGATAGATATCAAAGTATTGATACACGTCCCTCTCGATCTTTTCCACAGAATTCGGAAAGAAGAGGACGGTCAGACCCAGGAGAGCACACCAAGTCCAAAGACAAGGAACCTGCTCAAAATAAGAAATCTCAATTTCAGAAAAAGAAGGTAGCCAGTATTAGAGTAATCAACCATGCCGAGAATACTGAGGACACAGTTGAAAAACGGGGAGTGGGCATTGACAATGTTGGACAGTGCAGCAGAAATCAGTATAGCGCGCAAGATCTTGATGAGTCATCTGGAGACAGTGGACACGAATGAATTCATTCAGGTTGAAACTGCCGACGCCAGACTTAGCGAGCCCCATAAAATATACGAAATAACATTGCGTATAGAGGGTGATAAGACTAGGAAAATTAAGGGTCTATTTTGGGATAAGCTCTCAAAAGGCTATGATATTCTGTTAGCTGAAAAAGATTGGCCCCCGGAGTTTGTCAGGGAGTGCCCTCGTGGCGAAGAAGTGATTATGCCTGCCTTCTCGAATCACATACCGATTCACAAAAAAATACACATATGCAAGGAAATGGGCAGTAGCCCAGGCACCTGCATTGTATAAAAATCATGTAGGATGGGATGAGGATTCACCGCCTCACAAAATCCAACTAAAAAGTGAACCAACTGCCCAACGGCAGTATCCCATAAAGCAAGAAGCTAAAAAACAGGTCAGGGAGATCTTAGATCAACTTGAGTACCAGGGGGTGATTGAAACATGCACCTCTCAAATGAACAATGCTTTGTTTCCTGTCTCCAAGCCAGACAATTCATATCGTCTAGTTTTGGACTACAGACACCTTAATACATGTTGCAAAACTTTTGCAGTACAAAACTCGCATAGTGCAGCCCTAATGAATAACATAGTTAGGAAAAAATACAAAACGACATTAGACATTTCTAATGGTTTCTTTTGTCAAAACATTGCACCAGAAAGCAGATACTTGACCGCTTTCTCCGCATTTGGGTCGCAGAAAAAATTCTGTCGACTCCCACAGGGGTTCAAGAACAGCCCAGGACTATTCTCAGCTAGGGTAACAGAGTTACTACAAATCTATGATGATGAAGCATTGTCTTACGTAGATGATATTTATCTCACAGACGACGACTTGGATACTCACTTGAAAAGAGTGAACACCATTATACTTGGGTTCGCAGCAGAGGGTTACAAATTCAACTTTAAAAAGTCCCGAATTGCCCATCTGACAGTACTGTTTTTAGGGTACGAATTATCAAGTGAAGGGAAAAGCCTAGCAGACAACTTCTTAGAGAAGTGCGCTGTACTCCAAGCTCCAAAAACGCTGAAGAATTTACAATCAATACTAGGTTTTCTGAATTTCGGAAGAACTTACATCCTAAATTACGCAGAGAGGGTTAAACCTCTCTACGAACTAATAAAACCTGATTTAAAACAAATCAATTGGACTCAAAAACACACAGAAATTTTGAGATCACTGCAAACAGACATGTTAGCAAAAACAAAATTAGATACACGTGACAACACGATCGATCTTGTAATCCGAGTCATCCCAGGAAGATGCGGATTCACGTACCTGACCTCTAATGAGGGAGAAAAGGTACCAATTTCAATTAAATCTCACTTGTACACACAAGCAGAAAAAACATTCAGTCGCACAGAAAGAACTGTGAACGCAGTGCAAATCGCATTAGCAAATGAACGAGAACTAGCACACGGCAAACGGATTAATATCCTTACAGCGGAATCCGCCTTCGAGGCGCTATTCAGCTCAGTAAACCTGCCTACAGTGTCACTGGATCCAAAATGGATACAGTGCATAGATTCTCTAGGAGCGGAAGACGTGAAATACTATTTCGCCCCGCAATACGAAGAACTGAATGATTTAGAATATGAAGAAGAATATCCTCTGCCAATCGAAATCCTGCCTCTCCCACAATACGCATGTATAATCTATACAGATAGCTTTGTACAGCATTTCAACGTAGAGAGAAAATCCTACGATGCAGCATGTGCGATTATTAAAGGTCGTTGGCTGTGCGGTAAATTCAGACCGAAAGTAACAAAAACTGAATCAGTAAAGTACTGTTCGGTTCAAAGAACTGAAATCAGGTCTTTAAAGATGGCGCTAGAAAATGCAGAACGCGAATTCCCCACACTTATAGTGTGCGATTCTCATTTTTGCGTCAATTCTTACAACAACAAACTGCAGAGTTGGATCGAAAACGACTACAAAGATGACACAGGTGCCACAATAAAGCATAAAAAGCTCTGGAACGAGGTAGCTCTTTTACACAAAGAACTACAAAAGACTCACGTGATTCACGCACAGAGTCTTCAGCGTGATGGCGTTCACGTTGCAGGGAATTCATTGGCTAATACAGCCAAAGCGGAAGCAACTAACCCGGCTTCCGTAGCCACAGAAAAGCGTACAGATAAGTATATAGACGGGGAAACCATGCTAGCAGTAAAAACGACCGTAAAAGGCGACTGTGCAGCACTACCCGTAAACTATCCACTCAATTATGCATACATAATCGATGCAAACTCCGTTCCTTTTGCTCGAATCCCTGGAGTAGGGGATAGAGTAATTCCAAACAGGAGCAGGAGGGGCTTCCTCCTACTGGAAGCACACATGGGGTTGGGTCTGAAACACCAAACAATCAAAGCCTCTCTGAAAGAATTGCAATCAGAGTACTGGTGGCCAGGAATGAGTATAGATATTCAATGTTTTGCTCAAAATTGTGAAGACTGCAACAGAGATCGCAGTAATGAACAGGCCAGTGTAGTTTCAGGATCCCTACTAGACAGCATAAGGCGGTCTATCTGCGCAATCAAAGAAGAGAAGCGCGTCCCAGTGTACAACGTTTAAGACGAAAAGCACTTAAAAAAATGAGGCCTCCAGCACTCGGCTGACGCTAGAACGGTTATAAAAGATTTGCGAGTCCATATCGGCACATACGCAATTACCACGTTCCATTCTGACCAGGGTCCTGCTTTCAGCTCTCAAGCTTATAAGGAGGCCATGGCTAGCATGGGAATTGGGTTGCGGTATTCTTGTCCGTCGCACAAGTGTGGTAGAAAGAAAAAACCGGGACATAAAGCAATCTATAACAGCGAAGGTATTAGGTTCAGGCGCTGGGTGGGTCAAACATTTAATAAGTGTCCAGACTAGTCTTAACAACATGCCAAGAAATTCTCTAAAAGGTTTCAGCCCATACGAACTATTGTTCGGAATAAGAATGAACGTTCAGGACCTCGATAGTCAGATGTCAGTGGTACAAGAAGAAACAAAGCAGTTTGAAGTAAAAGACCGTTTGGCTGTTTTACAGGAACTGAATGAAACAAGAAAATCATTAAGCAACATAAAGTTAAAGCAACAGCCAAATACCACTGACGAGGCACCACCCGCAACAGCCCCAGCAAGGCCTGTCTGGATTCCAAAGATTGGGGATCTAGTCAGAGAAAAGATCGCGGTGAAGAAGGAATTTGGGCCTTCTTACAGAAAAGCAGTACCTGTCTTAGCAGTCACCGGAACAAGATCAGTTGTACTACCGCCCCTTGCTGGTAAAAAGGAGAACAGAGTCGTGTCCATCGATCTGGTAAAACCACAAGCATGTGGCCTATAATCAACAGTAGGCCCAGTGGACTCCCAAGAAACAACAGAATACCCAAACTTGCAACAATCCAAGAGGTTCAAACTGAAAGACTAATCACATTCGATCAGCCTGCAGTGCACAATGAAGGACTATGCAATAATGCCATGGAACTCGTGCCTCTTGAAACACAGATTGAAACAGTTCATCAAGTAACAGCACCAGTCTACAATAATGTGGCATCAGAAAGTGCTACCGAGAGACAGATTGAAAGAACAATCCCATCAATTGACAGAACTGCCTCTGGTTATTTCATCAACTTCGACAACTTCTCTGAAGATTTTAACGACCCCGAAGTGATGCCAGAAACAAAAAAGTCTTTTAAAGAAAAAGCAACTGAACTCTTTTATCAACTGAAGGAAATCTACCTCGTTTCCCCTTGGCTAGAGTTCTGGTTCGGTCTAGGTGTATTTTTCCTCCTGCTTTGGCTCATCATGGTACTGTGTTTGGGAAAATTCATTGAAGGAAAATATATTACAATGGACACAGCAAGTCAGAACATCAACCTAGTCCTGAAACCACACAGATCATCCCACGTGAAGAAAAGAGAACTGTCAACAGTAAATGTCACAGCAATTCCAATACCTGGTGGGGTAGTATGGGAGAAAACAGACTATGAGATCTATGGTCCGGTTGAAATCCTGAAGTATCCTCATCAACTAAAGGTTTCCTTAAGTGACTTTGTTACACCTAGTACATTCTCTGATGATTGGGACTTTAACAGTATTAATGACATGATGTCTGATTTAGTAATGTCAGCTAGATTCACAGATCATGATTATTTACAAGGTTCATCTAGTTATGAGCAGTTATTCTGTTATACCCACTATGGGGATCATTACTTGCATAAATCTGCACAGCCTAGAAATGTTTTTATGTATAATCAATGGGAACATTGTTCTACACCACCTAAAAGCAGTTCTAAAGCATTTTTTGAGAAATTCAAATATTTTTCAGGGTTTAACACCAGTGATGCAGAAACGTTCTATTATAAACTGTTAGATAAAACAGGCATGAAAACAATGCTGACAAATTCTAAATTGATATATTCAGAAGCATTTTATGACAAAATGATGACATTTGGTTTTGATTATTGGAAAAATAATATTGAAACGAAATCAATTTGGGGTACAAAAGATTGGCAGGTGCAAGGCATAGAAGCACTGTTTAGAACCTGCATGATACCAGAACAAATGTTATTTTTAAATGACACTGTACACCAAACATCTTGTCTTGGCCTAGCTAAGAACAAAGAAATGAAAACACCGTCTATACCAAAGCCAATAGCTGAGAATACAACTGCAGATAATGAGTTAGACGTGTCACACATTTTACATTTCAACAGAACACATCCTGATTGGAAAAAGTGGTTAATCTGGCCTACAGACACAAATAGCTGTCAAGATAGATTCCTGAACAAAACACAGGGTTTAAAAATGACCAGATTAGACCCTAGATATTCCCAGAGACAACATCCAGGAATTATAACCACATACAGTGTAGGTAAACTCTGCCTAGAATGGCTAACTTCATCCACACTGGCTGAAATTAAGCAACACTTGTCTTTATTAAAAGATGGTGCTGATTTGCGCGATTTCATTCTTGGACCACGCAAACAGCGTCAAAAGCGTTTCATAGCGACCAGTATCTATGCTGCTTACAACGAGGCTTGGAAAGTAAAGCAAATTGAAACTGCTGAAAAAATACGAGAAATTGATCGTATTAATTTGGAGAAATCACTTTCTGTGGTAGACAATGGGTTAATGACTCTGTCTTCAAGAATATATTCTTTGGACAATATTGTATCCTCTGCCTTTGATGTGATAGACAGAGATTTGCTAATGTTACAACATGGCCAGTCTCAATTACGCTCTATTATAGAACTAGGCTGGACGCTGCAAAATCTTCGTTCAGGCTATGTGCCTTGGCGTCTGATAAACACAACGTCATTATTTTCCATTTTTAACCTTACTGATAAACAGATCAGTTTGGCACAGAAAGGAGCAGACTATACAATTTTGAGCATCGAGAAACTCGAGAGATTATCATTGACAATGTCAGAGAGCCCTGTCATTGAATGGATAATACACGGAATTATCACAATTCCGATAACAACTTTCCGATTTCATAAATGCCTTGAATACATACCTGCTGGCCAGTATGAACAATTGGGTAAGGGATATGTTAAATCCGAATGGAAATTACCATACACTCATTCTTGCTATAGTGACAGCGACAAAAATGTATTTCTTAGTGGTGACAACTGTAAACACTCACTAAGCGGTATACTTTTGTGTCAGGGTATTAATTTACACGGAGCATGTGATGGCAATTCAAACAACCTTTCATGCCACCAGCTAGTCACACCTGCAACTCAGATAGAGCCCTTCTTTATGCAACTCGCAAACGGGAGTTACATTCTAAGAACGGATCACAGGTGCTGTGGCCTCGCGCCCGGACTAAGTTATCTAGTAGAAGTAACGTCCATGGTCAAATGTTGTATGCAAGCATTGTTCCCGAGCGGGCCTCCAGACACAGTGACTCCCCTCTGGCCTCGTCTGAATCTCTATTCTATACGAATTGATACATTAAGCAAAATGAAATCTGTGCTTTTACAGACAACAGTGCCTATAACGTCATCTAAAGAGACGTATGATCTTCTAGTCGCAAGGACGGCTACTGAAGTCCATGACCTTTTATCAACAAATTGCCCCGTGCATTTCGTAGAAATGTTCAGCCAACTCCTTAACATGTCTAGTGCTACAAGCATCCCAGGCATATTTAAGACAGTCTTTACGGGACTGCTAACACCCTTCCAGGCAATTTTGGGAATCTTTCCTACTTTTGTGCACTCCATCTTTGGTGGTATTCCACTATTTTTGGGACTCATCGCAGGGATTCTATTTTTGACCCTTCTGCTACGTTATGGCAAACCTCGGCTCAGACATAGCTCCCATGGGAATGGAAGAGACAATCCTAGCAATGCGCTACAGGGACAGGATAACTAACGTCCTCGGATTGGCCAGGCTGAGAGATCTAAACATGACCTGGTTCCTTTCATTCAGACCGATATGGCAAAATTGCATTTTACCTGTGCTACGGTGTATGCTTTGCGGCGATGAATGCGTGTTGGACATCTGTCTTTCACTTCCATCAGCAGTACCAATGGACGTCGATACTTTGCTAAGTCCAATAACGGCTCACGCATTGTGTTGTCCCCAGCGGCTACCAATCCTGATGACGGCATTCGTGGAGACTCCTGTGCTACATCCAAGTGGTAACAGTGGAGCGAGTGACAAAAGCAACATCATCCAGGTACAACGTTCTGTGAGCATTGCTGATCCTGCCTTCGATGACAGCAATCATTCTCACACCTGCCAAGTTTCAGCGCTATCTAATTTGGTTGAACTATCACCTGATTTTGTAGACCAATTCTTTGCGAGCCTGTCTGATACGATGTTCTCACCCACAGAGAAACAATAACTTTTGAAAAGCTTTCCGACACACAGCGTTCCCATGAACTCTGAATTCGGCCTTCAGTTTTGATCAACATAAAACTGCCAGGAGCTTTGGTAAACTGATTTTTCTTTGAATTGGACAATTTTTTTAAAATATTGACCCTCTCTTTTTGGCACGAACAATTCTTTGCTTAACGTAAAAACTATTCTTAGAGAACAGAAGCTTCACACTTCTATTTCTAAACACATCTAGAGACATAATAACATAACACCAGCCTCTGGCACACATATTATTACAATGCATTTTTATGTGATGATTTATCTCGCATTTCTTCTGTCAGAGATACTTCATGTGTAATTCTTTTGCATAATCGTTCATTGACTTCATATGCAATACCTTTTGAATGATTACTATGCTTTAAAAAACGTACAGTACCAAAATTCCATGTATTACAAGTACGCCTATTTCGAATGCATTTATGTATTTTTGGGGTGGGCTATGTTACACAATGTTACACATACATCTAAATTGCTTAGTTTTAGTAATTTTGATGGACATGAATTCGTGGAGTGGGTGTCATGTGCTTATCTAGGTTCCTGATCGATACTGTGACCTTATGCCCCTATTCGGCTATAAATCCATTTATTCCCTATATTGGCATAACCGTTCAAGTGCGATTTTCTGTAAAGTCATCTCTGGCCTCACACGAGCAGAGCCACAGAGCCACATTCCAGCATGACTCTCTGCTACTTCCTTTGCGACCAATTAGTGCAATGACAGAGCAGCAGTCACTATCTGATATTCCTAGATAACACTCCGAGTTCTTCAACAAGATAAAAACTTAGCAAACCTGGAAATCCCCGCTTGCTATGTTTTGATTAGTAATGGAACTCTAATGAGCAACTGATAGCTGCCACTTCCTAGTGACATCTTTAATTGACGTCTTATGTCCAGCAAACTTGCGTCAAACCCGGCACCTGTCAGGTATAAATATTACCAACGTTGCCTTAAGCAATACGAAGCTGTGAGCTGTGAGAGCGAAGCTAACTGCTGTCGCTGCAGCCTGCTATCCTGTGGTGGTGAAGCTACTGATTACCATTATCGCCGCTACAGCGCGACCTATGGTGCAGTACGCTTGAGGAGCCGTGCAGCCGTCCTCTGCGAAGACATCCAGCCCAGCTGCCCGCGGACGCTGTCACCCCTCCTTCCTCCAGACGCGCTGAGAGAAGCCGCTGCCTTTCTCGTGCAGAGAAATCCAGTCCCGGCGCTTCCAGTTTACCCTCGCAGGTGACTGGGATATCGAGAGAGACCCCTGAAGGAGATACCAATCCTCCATCATTCTATTCAGAGGTATGGTGTTGACTAAACCCTTAGACGAGAATTCTTGAAACAAACCTTGGCAAAACCAACTTAACTTAAGCTACTTACTTACTCCCCTTTTCACGTGTTAGGCTTAGGTCAGGCACACTGGGGTAGGCTTAGTTAGAAGCACCAGTTGAGTATGTTAGCCTAATGTATATATGACTGTATATATGTTTTATTACTTTTAAACCATTGTATGGCTAAGAAACCATATCAATGCTTTTACAGTTCTATTTCGCTATTCTTATCTTACTGTACGTACTTTTCATAATTACAGTTATTGCAATTGTGGCAATACATTTCTCTTGTATGAGAAGAAAGACTGTTCAATAAATGTTAACCTTTATTGATAAACGCCCGTCTCTCTATTCTCTACATACCGTGAAAGTAAACTGCACTAGACTGACTGAGTGAAATCTATGTCTATTGTTTCACACGACCCTAGAGATCGACTCTTGATCTGAGGAGCAAAGTTGTCATGTTGCACGGTTGTTGGAAAGCTGAATCCCTTCTTGTCTGTGCCAAGGAAGCTGATCACTTCCTATGCAGAGAAGAAAGTTTCCAGTGACCTCTGAGCTAGTTGGTAACACAACCCAATTAAGTTTAGCATAGTCAGTGGAGGCCTGGAATATAAGCAGTTCCACGTCGATACTACTGTTTATGTTATTCCAATGCGCAGGGCCTAGTGGGAAACTAGGAACTACACTACAGGATAAAACATTTTCTTGTTCTAAAGTTTCATTTTGTTATCATCCTTTATAATATCTGGCATATAATTCATTCTATTTCTCTATCTGTGGAGGTAAAGCCAACTTTTTTGACATATCGCTCGAAATAAATACATACCATATTAATTTATATGTTTAGTCTTCAATGAAAAACCAGTACAGAGGTACAAAAACCTCAGGTCCTCTTGACTGGATTTAAAGACTACGGAGAGATCCCAGGTATACTGTGGCATCACGTCTCACAAGACGCGCTCCCAGTCTTCTCTATTGTTAAGGCCCTTTCTCACAGTGTTGAAGCGGGACATATAGGATTGTTCATGTTTCTTCCTCTTTTTATCGATGTCCCCCCCTCTATTGTTCATGTGTATCGTCTCAAGACCCCACCACATTAAGTCATTAATTATATGGCGTGCTTCCGCCCAGTGTTCAGTTAATGGTGCTCCTTTTTGTTACTTCTAATAGCGGACTTGTGTTCATTTATTCGTAGTCGGATTTCCCCGACGTAGGCTAAATTGCATGGACATCTTATGAAATATATCATATTCTTTGTCCGACAATTTATAAAAGTCTTGACATTGTATGAGACAACCTTGTGGTTAATACATGGGCCTTTCAGAATATTTTCACAATTGGAGCAATTACCACAGGGGAAAGTACCAGTCGGTAATGGGGCACTATCAATACTCAATTGGGTTTTTTCTTTTGCTTCTCTATATGTGTGCACTAAATTGTTTCTGATAATATGATTTCGTCTAAACAAAAACATTGGTTTTGGGATTTTTTCTTTATTTTTATTCGTGATCAGATGCCAATTTCTATTTATAATGTTCTTGATTTTGTTGCTTATTTTGCTATAGTTGGTAACAAAAATCAAGGGTTGTATGTTAACTTTTTCTTGGTTCTGCTTTTTATGAAGTAAACTTTCCCTATTATAATATTTAGCTCGTTTATATGCATGTTTAACCATGCGTTTAGGGTATCCTCTATTTAAAAAAATTTCAGTCAGGATCTTAGCATGTTTTTCAAAGTCTTTAATCTGCGCTCAGTTTCTTTTGAGTCTTAAAAATTGCCTAAAGGGAATGTTGTTTTTCTGGCAAGGTGGATGGTGGCTTCTATAATGGAGCATCATATATCTGTCTGTTTGTTTCGTGAAGAGTTCCACATGCAGTGTTCTATTAACGTTTTTTATTATTATGTCTTAGAATTCACATCTCTCTCTATCATAATGGGATGTAAACTTGAGGTTGGCATCTCCCAAATTCAGCCATTGTATGAATTCATTTAATGTTTCTAAAGTTCCAGTCCAAATAAAAAAAGTCATCAATATATCTTGACCACTCCGATATATTCTCATAGAATGGAGCCATCTGATTAAATATGTGGGTATCCTCAAACCGTGCTACATATAAACATGCTAGGCTGGGAGCACAGGTGGCTCCTTTGCTGGTCCCCTTTAACTGTCTATAAAATTCTTTATTAAAAATGAAAATATTATTTTTGAGTACTGTAGTCACACATTCCACGATGAAAGTTACTTGTGGAACCGCCAAAAATATCTCGACAGTGCGAATTGATAACACTGACGAAGAACAATGGCGCAATTTATGAAATGAATGAAACTTATATAGCGCACGACTTACCCTGGGGCATCTCCGCGCTTGCTTAGGGAACCCGTCCTGGTATTCCCCTGTGAGATAACCCTGGCAGGGTATCCACAAGGTGAAAGCCAGGCATCCCACCGCGAGGGGCCGTTGTGGAGATTAAGCAAGCTATTGCCCAGAGTCGCAGAGTGTGAACCCGGGAGTCGAGAAGGCACCGGAGCGAGAATTATCGAGTCCGTGGAATTTTGAGCTCAAGACCCGCCGAGGTGGGGAATTGAACCTGGTCCAGGGCCAAACTCAAGCTCCAGGTCTGCCGCCTCTAACCCCTGAGCCACACTTCTCCACCAGGACGGAGTTACATTCAGACTTCCTAATAGATTACTGTAAAAAGGGAATTATACGCAAGGGTCTACAGGTCAACAACGAACCCGGTATTTTCATAAATAACCAGAAAATTTATAGAGAACTGGACATTTGTGGCCAATCGTTGCAGCCGTGACTGGATGCTTTTGATTATTGAAACAGCATCCGAAGTTCTGATTACAGAGAGAAAAGAAATAGAGGAATTAGAACAAAAAGTCAGTGAAAGTACAGCCTTAGTGGATGCAAAAAGAAAATTAGATGAGATCCAAACAGATATCTCAGGCTATAGAGACTATTTAATCAATAAAAAAGCTAATAAATTAATGAAGGATATTACTAAATACAATCCTGAACATGTATATCCCTATTTACAAAAAGACTACTATGAAAGACCTAGGGAAAGCTTCCAAAACCGTAGACAGTGGCAACAACAACGAGCCAAAAATTTCCCAAAAAAGAAAGTCAGTTTCTTTGATACATCATACATTAGCTCTGACTCTGACAATGCTATGCAGACGGAAAGCCGTAACAACAAAGAGAAAGATGCAACATCTGGTCCAAGTAGAGACACACTTTTTTTTTTGGAGCAGCGCCACCAAAACTTTGGACAACAGAGAGGCAGGAGCAGAGAGAGAGGCAATTATGCCCCCAACCTCAATTTTACCAACGACCTCATACCAGAAGCCAGAAAAATTGGGAGCAGTAGCTAAGGCCCCAGTGATCAATTTATCAGATATAGATCTGTCAGAGGTAAAAGTAAAAGTGCTGGAAAAAGGTTTAGGCTTTGCGATTGCATCCCCAGTAGATAGATTTAGCCTCGAAAGAGACCTACAAAGCTTTTTTCGTAAAATTAGATTAAATTCCTTCTTTGAGGACAAGATCAGAATCCCTAACCACAATAAGTCGGGACTAAAACTTAAATCCACCTGGACACCACAGCTTGGTCTTGTAAATAAAGATATCGAGGCCTTTGAGAGAATTGTTGATAAAAGTATTAATGACCTTCTTAACCAAAAAAAATGGGTTAATTACAACCTGAGAGTAGAAGAAAAATTGGCACTTAAAAAATTGGAAGACTGCCACGAGCTTACCATAAAACCCTGCGGATAAAGGCGGCAGCATAGTGGTAATAAATATTTTTTTTATTTTGTATTTATGTCATTTATAAAGCGCCTGACCAATACAATGAGAAAATGGCCCTACTATTAGATAATAAAGAACACTATCAGAAAATAAAAAGAACTGAGTGGACAGAACTAACTAATATGGTCAAAAGAATGCTAAGTCAGGCTAAGGAAGATGAGGTTATCTGTGAAGAGGAATTTAACTTCCTCCACAATGCTAGTCCCACTATCCCTGCACTATACGGTCTTCCGAAAGTGCACAAAAATCAACAAGACCCACCCATGAGGCCTATTGTTTCTAGCACTGGTTCTCTAATCGAGCCCCTCAGTAAATACGCTGACGTCTTTTTACAACCATTAGTGACCAAACAAAAGGCATATATCAAAGATACCGCAGCCATTATTTCGAAAGTAGAGTGTCTAGCTTTTAACCCTGAAACTCAATTCTTAGTGACACTTGATATTGGGGCGCTCTATACTAATATTCCCCAAGATAGCACAATCAGCATGATAGAATCACTACTAAGTAAAGATGATATGGACCTTAGTCCACAAGAAACTTTCATCGTGGAATGTGTGACTACAGTACTCAAAAATAATATTTTCATTTTTAATAAAGAATTTTATAGACAAGTAAAGGGGACCAGCATGGGAGCCACCTGTGCTCCCAGCCTGGCATGTTCATATGTAGCACGGTTTGAGGATACCCACATATTTAATCAGATGGCTCCATTCTATGAGAATATATCGGAGTGGTCAAGATATATTGATGACTTTTTTTTATTTGGACTGGAACTTTAGAAACATTAAATGAATTAATACAATGGCTGAATTTGGGAGATGCCAACCTCAAGTTTACATCCCATTATGATAGAGAGAGATGTGAATTCTTAGACATAATAATAAAAAACGTAAATAGAACGCTGCATGTGGAACTCTTCACGAAACAAACAGACAGAAATACGATGCTCCATTATACAAGCCACCATCCACCTTGCCAGAAAAACAACATTCCCTTTGGCCAATTTTTAAGACTAAAAAAAAACTGCATGCAGATTAAAGACTTTGAAAAACATGTTAAGATCATGACTGAAATTTGTTTAAATAGAGGATACCCTAAACGCATGGGTAAACATGCATATAAACGAGCTAAATATTATAATAGGGAAAGTTTACTTCATAAAAGGCAGAACCAAGGAAAAGTTAACATACAACCCTTGATTTTTGTTGCCAACTATAGCACAATAAGCAACAAAATCAAGAACATTATAAATAGCAATAGGCATCTGATCACGAATAAAAATAAAGAAAAAATCCCAAAACCGATGTTTTAGTTTAGATGAAATCAAACTATCAGATACAATATATTGCACACATAAAGAGAAGCAAAAGAAAAAAAACAATTGAGTATTGATAGTGTCCCATTACCGACTGGTACTTTCCCCTGTGGTAATTGCTCCAATTGTGAAAATATTCTGAAAGGCCAATGTATTAACCACAAGGGTGTCTCACACAATGTCAAGACTTTTATAAACTGTCGGACAAAGAATATGATATATTTCATAAGATGTCCATGCAATTTAGCCTACGTCGGGGAAATCCGACTACGAATAAATGAACACAAGTCCGCTATTAGAAGTAACAAAAAGGAGCACCATTAACTGAACACTGGGCGGAAGCACACCATATAATTAATGACTTAATGTGGTGTGGTCTTGAGACAATACACATGAACAACAGAGGGGGGACATAGATAGGAAGAAACGTGAACAATTCTATATGTCCTGCTTCAACACTGTGAGAAAGGGCCTTAACAATAGAGAAGACTGGGAGCGCGTCTTGTGAGACGTGATGCCACAGTATACCTGGGATCTCTCCGTAGTCTTTAAATCCAGTCAAGAGGACCTGAGGTTTTTGTACCTCTGTACTGGTTTTTCATTGAAGACTAAACATATAAATTAATATGGTATGTATTTATTTTGAACGATATGTCAAAATAGTTGGCTTTACCTCCACAGATAGAGAAATAAAATGAATTATATGCCAGATATTATAAAGGATAACAAAATGAAACTTTAGAACAAGAAAATGTTTTATCCTGTCTAGTATGTGGATAAATAATAGGCAATAAACAACTTACTAACGAAATCTACTGATGTATTCACAACTTTGTGCAAACGTATTAATAAAGAACAGCAAATTGATAAATGCCCGAAATATATATATATATATACTGATAAAATAAGACTCAGTATTGTAATGGTGTGCTATAGATGCACTGACTATATTTAAGCTCCATCACGAGTGTCTATAAAAATAAGATGCACTAATAAAGTTGGCGGATAAAATTAAAAGAAAAAAACAACGCAGTCAACAGAACATGGACAAGATCATATGACCGCTGTGTTTATATCAGTAATCTCGGAGTTGTGATCTCACGAGATTACTAGCTCGTGGAAAGACGTAAAAGGCCACGTAAAGCAATGATATGGTTGATCCATTCATTTTGGTAAAGGTACACGTGAAGCAGGGAGGCCGGTCTCTGTTTATCAGGTAAGGGAAGACAGGGTAGCTTTATACACGAATATGCTATGCAGCTATTTACCTCTAAGAATAAGAGGCCCCATAACAGGCGGATTGATACGCGGTATGGGAAGATGGTGTTACTTTATTTATAAATACGCTACGCGGTCAGTCACTCTAAAAATAACACAACGCCATAACAGGCTAACAGATATGTGGTTAATAATGATTAAGAGTACCCGTAACAAGCACGAGAAGTATTTACACTAAGATCCCTTGAGTATAACAATAGCGTAGACTTTGGGCAGGATACAGTAGAGACTAAGATATGGCACTAGTAGACTCTCAGATTAAATGTTATGAAACTGATGTATTAAACAGAATAGGGAATGAGATGGTCTGCTTGTTTTTTAGATGGTAAATTGAAATACCACGACAGGAGGACATCCCATGATAGTAGCGTCGCTAAGTGACATACAATCACGTGCGCAACCCAGGCCTCGACCATATGTACTAGGTGAGTTGACTACAGTAAGCCTTGGGTATAATTAAGAGACTTGATAAAGAAGGTTAGTACTAATTGAAATGAATGCATATTCACTCTTTTTCAGTATCCTTTGAAATAACACAGACCTCGGTGGCTCCCTTGTACATATACACACTAAGCAAACCGGAAAACTTTAAGGTAATACGTTTTGGCTAAAAATGTAACATACACCAAACAGGATAAAACCAGTGTAGTGAGCGGGTTTCCTTATTTGTCTTTATAAGGTGTTCCTAATCATGAAGATATCGATTCCCCATAATTGATGAAATCAAGTTCACGAAATTATAAGAGAGATCTTCAAAATAACGTGGTGCCTTGAATAAAAGTCAAAATCAATTGAAGCGAGGTATGCTATTAGCTTCTCTTTGGAGACATGTGTAGATTATTAAAAACACTATGAACTTGTAAATGTCCATTTGAATTGTGATCCTACTTGAATACGTAGATAATAACGTTGCTCCACAGTCTGAAACCATGATTCACTAGTGTGCCATGAGTAGTGCCTTGAAAGTACCAATTTTTTTTGATAAATTGTGGATTGTTGTTTCTTGAATATAGACAAAATGATCACTAGGTAAATGTTTAAAAAAAGCGATTACAAAGTACACTAATTGTATGTTTCTTTTATTACATAGAAAAACTGTCCTGATGAAGGTGTAAAACTAAATACCGAAACGCTGTGTCGACAACTTGTTAATTCTGTTTTAATATGTTTATGTGAATTGACACATTTTTTGAATTTCGTTTTTATGGTACTTCTGTACAGAACAATGTATTGAATTAAATAAATTGTGCTTTTTTAATTAATATTCTCTACTGATAGATATATTGTTGTATTCATTGGCTATGATTATGTACTGTTAACTGTGTCACTAGTGGTTTCTCGAGTGGTCAGTGGATGCTAAAATGTGTTCTTTTACTTGATGCCATAACTGTTTGGCAAAATTGTAGAGTTCTATTATGTAAAACACACATATGCAGTCACTACCCTGTCTGTACTAGACAGCTGATACAATCAGAAGGCAGGAACTAACACTGCACCCTCTGTGTTTTCTTTTCTCTCTTGTGCGCATATTTGCCATAACTCTTTCCCTTTATGTTCCTTTTTACTGTTTCAATAATACTGTACTATGTTTTTCTCTCTGGCCTGTTTTTAAAACTTTTATCAGGACAAAGGACTGACTTCCGAGTCCTTAAATGGCTGCTGCAACATCGTTGCTGATGTTGTGGCAGACAGTCAGAACTTTTCTTTTGATGTATGGGGTCGGTGGATCCAGGGTGTGTGAAATTTACACACATTTGAACCTTAATTTCTCAAAATCCAATGAACAGATTTACACCAAATCAGACAAGCGCGCTCTCAGGAACATAGTGTAGCTTTCTACCAAATTTGGTGTAATTCCATCCAGCCTTTTTTGCTGTATCACTGCTCAACTTTCATATGGAAAACTGCATTTGGAAAATGCATTTTGGGACCCCATTTTCCTCAACCCCACTTGACAGATCACCCCAAAACTTTCAGGGTAGAAGCTGAGGTTGATGAAATTGCTTTTGGAAGGTTTTATCAAGGTTCGTAAAACTGTACCAAAGTTATTGGTAAGGTTCCCAGTTTTCCATTTTTACGGATTTTACAGATACATGCATGCATAATACGATGCTTTCCTATTTTGTATTAAAGCAGGAAAATACAGAAAATTGGCCTTCTTTTAAGTAACTATCCATGTTGCCGTTCATGAATTCCAAGCCAATAGATTGCATATTGACATTAAGGGCAGTTAAAAAAAGGATTAGGCTTGCTTAAATACCTACATGTTTCAAAATTGTGATATTATGGCCATTTTTTGATGTGGGTGGACTTTTTAAAATTATATTTAGCATTTTAATGTGGAACACCATACATGAATTAAAGTATCAATGCACATTTCTTGGTTAAATCAATTTGAAAATGTTTGAGCTCTGACTTAATTTATTCACAAAACATTAAATAAATATGGATAAATACCAAAAACATGGGCAAAAAATAAATATGGAAAATTACATATATGGACATATACTCAAGTCTCATCTTTTTGTTTCAAAATAGAGGGCGGCAGTCCAAATCGTGGGTCTCAAATGATGCTTATTACGTGACAGAGCGAAAGGTCAGTGAGTTTCGGTTCTTCATTTACAACCTAGCTCACGACATGATTGACCCACGATTTGAAGTGCCACTCTCTGTTTTGAAACAAAAGACGAGATCTGAATATATGTGATGCTCTTGAAGACGCTTCGAACCAGCGGCACCACCAGCTCTTTAGCAGCACGCCAGCATCTGCATTAGAGTGATGGAATATATGTATATAGGTATATATATTAACATATGTATATATTGTTATGAGCCCCAATGTACTCCAATATAGGCCTAGGTAGGTACCTACATTTGTCCTACCTTGCTCTACATAACGGCTCTGGTGTGGACCATTTACCTAGTTTGGTGCTGAATAAATGTCATGTGGTTTTCTTCAAAAACTATCCTCATTTATTATGCATGAGGATTCTTAGTATCACAGCAGGATTGCCATCTTCTGCATAATAACTCTGTACAAAAGTCACCACTATCGTCATCCTTGGCCGCCAGACCCACAATACCATGACACATCTAGGTAGAACCCCTGAGGGTACCTTTCGGGGTTTATAATTCCCACATCTTTGCTGGGCAAACCAGAGGAGGAAAAGCTTTCATGCTGACACGAGGCGCTGAAGTCCCTGCCACAGACACTCCCGTGCGCAGTGGTCTGACATCCCTCGCGGGGTGTTCCCCTCAAGACCAAAACAAGGTCATTCGTTCTCTCCCATCAGGTAATGGGGTTGGCCCTTTCTTAGGGGGGATTCTTGACTTTACACCTACCTAGGTACACTTAGGTATATCTAGTTAGGGATTGCATCTTAGGAGTACTCGTGATTATTGCCATGTGTCTCTATGCCTATATATATTCATTGTATTAGCACCATGGTAAAATTCTACCTTTTATTTACTCTGTTGGTGCTTATAACTCTATATATCTGTTTCTGTCTAATGGTAGTTGCAGCACACGTATTTTATACTAGAATGAAACTGGTTCAATAAATGCTTATTGAAAACGTCCCCTCCGTGTATTCTGTATATCTCTCTGACACTGAGTGAGCACAGGTGACTGAGCGAAAAGTACTGTACTGTTTTCACAATCCTTGAGGGGTCAGGATCGTCATGTTCGATAGTTGCCAGAAACTATTCGCTCCTAGGTAAGGTTTTAGGGTTTACGGTGTCACTGTGAGCTAGCTGGTATATAGACTAACATATCCTTTTGGGGTGTCTGGAATCAGTCTGATCATCAATCCCTTAGTTTATGTTGTCTAAACGCAGAGGTCCTATATAGATTTGTAGGAACTACACAACACTATCAATTAATCCCCCTAAACATAGAAAAGAAGTGCATGTAAAACATAAAAATACAGCTAACTCTAAATCCCTCTTAATAACTGTTGATTATGAGATATGTTAGATGAAAACATACAAATGTAATTACTTAGGGACTTATTTCGATCTTGGTAGACTGGTTACTCGGTCACAGCGGTGATGGATATCCCTTCCCCTGAAATATAAATCTCATACGATATAACGGGATTTATATTTTGGCGGACGGGATATCCACCACAGTTGTGACGGAGTAACCCGTCTGCCAAGATCTAAGTCAGGTCCTTAGTGTTGGGATTCGTAACTAGTTAGTTCCCAAAATCTGCACATAAGACTCTTGAAGTAGTAATGATCCAGTATCACTACTAACAGCCAATTGGCAGCAACAGTTTAAGAGGAAAATATAAATACAACATATACTGTTATAGGTTACATCCCTGACTAAACTCCATGCAAAGGGGTCCATACATTGTCCAGATTAATTCATGTGAGCTGGACAGGTGTTTTCCAGGTTGCCTCATGGGTGTGTATCTTTGGACAAAAGGTGAATTTCTGGTGCCTTTTACAGATTTATGATATCACTGCTCGGGGGTTTATTTTGGCGCCAAGGTAATTTCCGCAGTTCTGTGAGCCCAAAAATTCATAAGAAACAAATTTTGAATACATATAGTAGGTAAAAAAAGCGCTGCACTGCTCGAAATCAAAATGTATCTACCGAAGCAGACACCGAAAAGAATTTCACCTCACAATAGCGCATTGAGCCCACGCTCCCTTGTTAGACATCTAATCATCGGATCTCTCCTTCGTGTAAACAGCGTGTCTTAAGAAAGACGGTCAGTGAAAGAGACTAAGGGCCAGATGTATGAAGCCTTTTTGCAGTCGCAAATGGTCTGTGTAGAACAAATTTTAAATGAAGACTCCAGGAGTGGGGCATTGAGTCCTTGGTGATAGAGTAATCTGGCCAATGTGACTAAAGTAGTGAGAGAGAACTTTGAACAATCAGCAGGACTGAACTTATGAGCAACTCCTCTTCGTGAGGAAGGGACCTCAGGATACCTCAGCCTATCCCAGCTTTCATTCTGTAAAGTTGTACTCAGGCACTCAATGAGCTGCCAAAAACTACTCAGTGATACCCACACCTTGATACGTATCTTAAAATGTGCATGCCCCCATTGATTTATAGATGTTGCGGCAACACATGCTCACACACTTCCTGGCCTTGGTGCTGCCGCTCGCCATAGTGTTGAGAGCAACAACGGATCAGACATTTATCACATTTTAAAAGGTATTTTAAACATCCCGGTATCCATCCTACTCTTTACAAATAAGAAATTAGCAGTAATTATTCAAAAGTGTAAATCTACTGTGAGAGAGAATTCTGATTAATAGATAATGTCTGCTTAGTTTCATAAATGTTTTACACTAAAATAAGAACACCAAACTTTACAAAGTTATGTTTTCTTAACATTGGCCAAACAAGTCCTAAACTAGGCCCAACTCCATCTTGTGTTTTCACATGTCCATGTTTTCATTTTTCCTTTCATTGCATGTAGCAAAATGTGCACTAATGAAATGCTTTGTCTTGACATGCTGCTCTCAAAGAACTCTGGAGCAAGCTTTTGATCCAAATATAACTGTTCAAGATATTTCCTGTCGGTATTTGAGTAAGACTATTCATTATTTCGGTCAGTGTTTTGTGGGTAACTAGGTTTGTACTGTCACATCCAATGATATTAAGTCAAGAGAGAATTATGTATTCATTATTTATTTATTTATTTAGAGGAAGGTGTTTGATATTGTTGGACTTAATTCTGTTTAGCTGAGCCTTTCGACATTGTATTCAAGTAATGCTCCCTGTGTGATTTTCACTATGCATTTTCTTACAAAAAGGGCACATTTTAGAGGTGAGTCATGAATCATCTCTTGATTCTTAGAGAGCAGACCCTGATCAATCTGTCTCATGCTAGGGACTTATAATTATGTGTAATATTCTTTCCGAGGTTCTGACTTTATGTCAGATCTCGTGCTGCATTTGACTGAATATTAGGCTTATTTCCAATGCGTTTTGATTGATTTTGAGACTAATCATGTTTTGCCTTCGGTAATGCACTTTAATCCTTAAATAATCCTTTATGGTTTCTAATTTACACCTTGTCTCAAGAAGGCTTATTTAACTGATTATGGTACTTGTTTACTTGACAATTTTGACTTTGTTAGGGGCACATTACTGCATAGATTCTTGAGGGTAACACCGCCCGATCCTGCAAAGGTGCTTTAGGATAAGTTACTTACCTGTAATCCTAGTTCTCTTCCAAGGGTATACTCATCAAAGTCATAAGCACTGAATAGTCCCGTCCACGTGCGGGATCCTGGAGCAATAGCCAATAATATGCATATATCTACATATATATACATAAATACCCATATGTATAGATAATATGCATATACATATTCATATGCAGCCTGAAAACTCACAACTAGGCTCCAAAACTGCCCTAATTGCATGTATCTTTTACATTTGACAAAATAAAGGCACATACGTCATCATAAACATATGATATATATATAAAGAAAACTGCCTTGAGTTTGCTTTGAAACACACAACCTTTATTTTCAAAGGTAAAAAGGCAGGATCATAGAGGCAGAATTAGTCTAGACAGGCTGCATATAAAACAACTGGAAAATTGGCACTGTGCTTTTTAGACCTCCAGGAACCCCCAGGCTCCCATCATGCACCACAGGTGACAGTTAGGTTAGTTCTTTTGGACGGCGTATAACAGTGTAATCACAGCATGGGTAACAGGTACATATACAGGCCTGGTATTCGTCTGGGGAGGAGGGAGGGTTGCTTATGACTTTGATGAGTATACCCCTGGAAGAGAACTAGGATTACAGGTAAGTAACTTATCCTTCTCTTCCAGGGGATACTCATCAATAGTCATAAGCACTGAATAGAGTAGCAAGCCCATTCCCATACCCTGCGGACGAATACCAGCATATCAAAAAACATTTTACCAACAGATGTTACTCAAACAAATTCCTCAGGGATGCTTGACCAAACTGAGCATCCGCCTGAGTATCGGAATCAAGTCAGTATTGGCGAGCAAAAGTATGAACCGAACGCCATGTGGCTGCCTTAAAAATTTCATGAATCAGTACATTCCTAAGAATTGCTATTGCAGCAGCTTTGCCTCTTGTAGAATGCGCTCTCGGCTTGCCCGGGTGCTGCTTTTGTGCCAACTGATAAGATAACATAATGCATGACACTATCTAGAAATGGACCTTTTAGAGGCAGGAAAACCTGTATTCAACAGACCATAATGTACAAACAGTTGGTCAGACTTTCGTACAGTCTTTGTTTTATCAAGATAGAATTTCAACACTTTTTAAATCTAAAGAGTGTAGAGTTCTCTCAGCCGGAGTGTCCGGATTGGCAAAAAAAGTAGGAAGCGTGACTGACTGGTTAATGTGAAAATCAGAGACCACCTTAGGGAGGAACCTCGGGTGAGTACGTAACACCCCTCTATTCGCATGAAAAACAAGATAAGGTCCTGTAGAGCATAAGGCTTGTATCTCGCTTACCCTGTGAGCAGATGGGATTGCCACGAGCAAAGCAGTCTTCCATGACAGGTGTTGCAGTAAAGAATTGTGAATGGATTCGAATGGGGGACCCATTAGTTTAGCTAGGACTACATTTAGCTCCCAGGGAGGAGAAGGAGCCCTAACAGAAGGATAGACTTTCTTGAGACCCTTCAGGAAATCCTTCACAACTGGTATTTGGAAGAAAGAAGCCTGAGTAGGAGACTTTCTATATGCTGTTATCGCTGCCAGGTGAACTTTTATGGAGGAATATTGTAAACCTGCTTTGGCCAAATAGAGTAAGTATGGCACAGTACCATAGGGTCATGACCTTCAGCAGTACACCACATGAAAAACGCTTCCACTTAAAAGCATAAGACTTTCTCGTAGAAGCTCTCCTAGCCTCTTAAAATCTGCAAGCAGTCCTGAGAGAGGCCTAAATGTCCGTATTGGATGTATTCAGGAGCCATGCTATTAACCTCAGGGACGGCGGGTTGGGGGGGGAACACCTTGCCGCTCTCCCTAGTCAGCAGATCCGGATGACATGGCAACCTCCTGTGTGGTACTTTGTACAGGTGAAAAAGGTCCGGTTACCACCGCTGATGAGGCCAATCTAGAGCAACCAGGATCATGGCTGTCTTGAACTTGTACAGCTTCCTGATCACCAAGGGAATGAGTGGAATCTGTGGAAAGGCGTAGAGTAATGTCTCTGACCAAACTATCCACAGAGCATTCCCCTTGGACCGTGGTTGCGGGTACCAGGAAGTGAAGACGCGGCATTTTGCATTTTCGGCGTCCGCAAAGAGATCGATGTCTGGTGTTCCCCAGTTGTGGAAGATGTCTTGTACCACTTCTTGTTTTAGCACCCAGTCGTGTGCTTCTGTGAAATGCTTGCTTAGGTCGTCCGCTTGAACATTGAGGACGCCTGGTAAGTGAACCGCAGATATTCTCATGTCTCGTGCCAGAAGCCATTTCCAGATTGCCTGTGCTTCCAGTGACAGGGGTCTGGATCTTGTTCCACCCTGCTTGTTCAGGTAGTACATTGTTGTTGTGTTGTCCGTTTGAACAAGCAGAGAGGCCGATGTTACTGAAGGAAAGAACTCTTTGAGAGCTAGATGTACAGCTCTGTTCCAGCATGTTTATGTGGTATAGTTGCTCTTTCTCTGACCACATTCCTTGGATCTGTAATGATCCCATATGAGCGCCCCATTCTGAAGGGGCGCATCTGTCACCAGAGTCTGTTGGGGCATGTCCTCTTGAAAAGGCACTTCCACGATGAGATGAATCCGTCGCATCCACAATGAGATGGAGAGTCGTACTGACAGAGGTATTGATAACTTGTCCTCCCAGCGATTGGAGATTTGGGACCACTGATCCTCCAGAGTCTGCTGCAGAGGTCTCATGTGAAGCCTGGCGTTTGGAACGAGAAAAATAAACGAGTTCATAGACCCCAGAAGGGAGGAGATCTGCCTAGCCGTGGGCCGAGGTGTCTTCAAGAGAGTTTGACACTTGAGGAGAATGGATCATAGTCTCTCCTCCGAAGGATATGCTCTTGCATTGACTGAGTACAGAGTTGCGCTTAGATAGTGTATCCTCTGTGTTGTATTGAGGATGGACTTCTTGAAGTTTACATGCAGACCGAGCCGATGCAACTGGTGAATACAGTGCGTGAGATGTTGTTGCAGAAGAGTGGGAGAAGCACTCTTGAGAAGTCAGTCGTTTAGGTAAGGGTAGACAAATATGTGCTGTTTCCTCAAGAAAGCCGCTACTACTGCCATGCACTTTGAGAAAGTGCGAGGAGCCGACTTCAGCCCGAAGGGCAGGACCGTGAATTGGAAACTTACGATGCTTTGGAGAGATTGGTATGTGAAATAGGCATCTTGAAGATCTATGGAACACATCCAGTCTCCTTGATGTAGAAGCGGTATTATTTGCAGAATGAATTTGTTGAGACGTCTGAGATCTAGTATAGGCCTGAACTCCTTGTTTGGATCTTTCTTTGGGACCAGAAAGTATCGGGAGTATATCCCTTGCCGACGTTGGTGCCATGGGACCTCCTCAATGGCGTTTTTAGGAGTAGAGCAGACACCTCTTCCCTCATGAGATTTATACGATGGGTGACAGTCTTTTGAGGAGGAATGGAAGGTGGAGGGGACTTGAACTTGATGGTATACCCATTCTTTACACTATTCAGCACCCACTTGTCTAGTGTGATTTTTGTCCACTCTTGCAGGTAAAAACGTACACTTCCCCCCCACCGGATTGGGTAACGGAGATAGGGGAAGAGCAAGCACTCACTGATTTTTTTGCTGTTGCATGGCAGCAGGTGTGGACTGTCTGGAATTACCAGCTCTTCCTTTACCAGGACGACACTGGGAGAATTGTGATCTTCCTTGATTTTGTTGCGAGGACCATTGAGGGCTTTGAGCCCTCTGCTGGTTTTGTCGTCGGTCGTAAGGGCAATACCGTCGCCTGAGTCCTTCCTCTTCTCAAGACCCACAGCTTTAATTGTATCAAGCTCGGTCTTCATTTGAGACATTTCATCATCCGCATGAGATCCAAAGAGTGATGTTCCATTGAAAGGGAGATTAAGAATACGATGCTGTGCTTCAGGTTTCAGCCCGACAGTCTCAGCCAAGCCGAGCGTCAAGCACAAATCCCATGAGAATAGCCATGTGCAGCTAGATCTGAGGCATCAGCCGCTACACTGATCACTTGATTGGCTACTAAGCCACCTTCATGCAGGATTTCAAGGAAGTCTTGCTTGTCCTCTTTTGGGAGCTTCTTCGTGAAGCATGAAAGGGAGTCCCATAATGAGCGATCATATCGACTCAGCAGGGCCGAGGCGCTGGCTACTTTCATGTAGGAAGCAGAAGTAGTGCATATTTTCTTACCCACAGAATCCATGGCCTTACTATCTTTATCTGGGGGCACAGACGATGATGCTGCCCCTGTCTGATTCTATTGTGCTGCCGATACAATAACAGAATCTGGTGGAGGGTCAGCCCTCAGAAAGAAGGGATCATTATCAGGAGCCTTATATTTCCTGGCGATCTTAGATGGTGCAGCCCCCACCGATGCTGGAGTGAGAAACTTTTGTAGAGCAGACTCCAGCAATCCAGGCACTAGAGGAAGCAAAGGTCTTGAGGAAGTCTTTTGGTGCAGAGTTTCAAATATCACCGATGTTTTGGTGGTAGAGACTGGCATTTCAATGTCGAGTTTCGCATACCCACAGCAGAGAACCTCATTAAAGGTTAGAATATCATCAATGGGCGATATTCTGCTTGGAGGAGAGGAATAAAGATTCGGAGAATAGTCCGCCTTGGAATCCGATGACCATGAAGAAGACCTACAGCTTCGTCTTTTAGGAGATTGATGACGTGATGCCCGACTCCTAGGAGAGCATGATGATCATCTTCTTACGGATGGGGACCTTCTCGGCGTGGTACGTTCGTGCCTCCCCGAAGAATGCACTGACTGGATCAAAGGTGACCTGGATCTTGAAGAAGACCGTGGTAGATTGATTCTGCGATCTTCCACTCTCTAATATCTCCTAGCCATCTTGTGAGATATTGGTTGGCCGGGCTGGAGACAGTACTGGTGAGGGCTCTGGAGATACTTTCACTATCTGAAGCCCTGGGGAGGAAGAAGCACTGACTGATGTCACCACCTGGGCATCCCAAGTCGAAGGGTCCTTCGACGTCGCCCTAGGTTCCTTCGCTGGGGGAGAAGCTGATTGAGATCTCCTTGACGTCGACCTCCTCCATGTCGACCTCCTCGACGTTGACTTAGATCTCGACGTCCTAGACCCAGAGGACCTTTTCTTAGATCTCAACGTCGATCTCTTTGACGGTGATCTCTTCGACGTCGACCTCTTCGGCGTCGACATCGATGGCATGTGTCTCAACGTCGAATGCCTGGGTCTCTTTGGCATCGAAGCCCTTGGTGTTCGGCTCGACGTTGTTGCCATTGGACCTCTCGCCGTCGACGGTGATCTCGACGTCGGTCCAGAGCCTCTCGGCGGTGAGCTTCGACGTTGATGGGTCGATGTCGAGTCCCGACCTCTTGACGTCGTAGGCGAGTCAGACTTGGACCGCCTATGCTTGGATGACGACCTCATCCTATGTCTCTTCTCACCTCGTCTCGAGGGCGAAGGATGTCTCGACGACGAAGGGTGCTTTGACGGCGAAGGATGTTTCGACGTCGACGGACGTTTCAACTGCGATTTTGATACAGACTCTGAGCACAGAGGTACCTTGGATGACGATCTGTCCCTCGACGGGGTAGGAGACCGATGCCTTCTTTTTTCACCGCTTTCTTTGTGCTCTCTTGGTTGAGAGGAAGGCTTCCTTGAGTGACGTTCTTCTCGCCCACTCACTGTTTCCTTTCCTCTCTCTTGCAAGGAATGCAGCTTAATCTTCTCCCTCTCTCGAAGGGTTCTCTTGGAAAACTTGCTGCAGTGGTAACATTGGTCTGGCTTGTGGGATGAAGGCAGACAAGCAATACAGACCGAATGAGGGTCTGACGTAGCCATCTTTTTACCACAGGCCGGGCACTTACTGAATAAGGCCGGCATTTTGACAGAAAAAAATTGCCAAAAGGCAGTAAAAATTGTTGAATTAGTCAGCTAAGGACTAAAGACGTCGAGTGAAGTCAAATGATCTTTTTACCAGAAAAAACTGACAAAATATCACCAACTGGCGAGCTTTATTCTCCCGGATCCTCACAGAAGGAGCTAGAAAAAAGAACTGACCTAACTGTCACCTGTGGTGCATGATGAGTGCCTGGAGGTTCCTGGAGGTCTTAAAGGCACGGCACCAATTTTCCAATTGCTTTCTATGCAGCCTGTCTAGGCTAATTCTGCCTCTATGATCCTGCCTTTTTACCATTAAAAATAAAGGTTGTGTGTTTCAAAGCAAACTCAAGGCAGTTTTCTTTAAGTCTTTATCATATATTAATGATGACGTATGTGTCTTTATTTTGTCAAATGTAAAAGATACATGCAATTAGGGCAGTTTTGGAGCCTAGTGGTGAGTTTTTCAGGCTGCATATGTATATGTATATGCATATTATCTACATATATGGGTATTTATGTACATATATATGTAGATATATGCATATTATTGGCTATTGCTCCGGGATCTCGCAAGTGGGCGGGACTATTCAGTGCTTATGACTATTGATGAGTATCTCCTGGAAGAAAATCTCATATCTTATCCGACAATCAAAGATTGCGTCAATGCTATTATATCAAGCTTGTTATGTTACTTCTTCCACCCTCTTCCAGTGCTCGGAAACCCCTCATCAAGAAGTAGGATTCCGCAGAATCAGACAGGAAGGAGATCCTTTAAGACGATCCTTGACCCGGTCAGAGCTTGTTTTCTGAGATAATCCATTGTTGTGCTACCTTGTTGGGCAAAGCCAACTGGAAGATTTAGTACCATGAGACCATTCAATTTATGGAATGACTATTTCTACTGGTACTAAATTGCTGACAAAACAGACAACCAGTCTCCAGAATGATGCTATCATAATTAATTATGACTCCCAATTTTGACCATGCTATTCCTGAGATCCTTGCACTAGATTCATGGGGAAGTGAACATATATTTTACTGTGTTGTGCCCTGTGCAGAGAGGTGTTTGGGTCTGCACTAATCTTTTTGGAGAAGCATATCGTGGGTTACTCCCCTGCATGAACCTTCTGCTTTGGAATCTTGCCTTCATGGTAGCATCTTGTTTTTGTTGACAGAGAATTGGTGGACACCTTTCCTCTGTGCTATCCCCAACACTTTGGATGTCTCTGGCTCTTCCATGAAGGAAAATTGTACTTTGCTACCTTTGTAGTTGTATCCCAGGGCCATTTATAGCTATGTGGTCAAGATGAAGGTGTGAGACTGGACCTGCTTGTCCAGTAGATTAGTGGTCATTGTAAGAGCACAAGGGCAACCTAGGCAGGCTTGGTGGTTAGGGTGATGGGGTGAGGAGAAGTAGTGATATTTCATTATGTATGATAACATTTTGCCTTGTTCCTATCCTCTCTTCTTCCCACACTTTTTCTCACCAACCCAACAATAACAATCACTGGTGAATCCATAAGGTCTGGCAATAATATAGGTGAAAGAGCTTCCTTACAGTTAGATGAGTTTGTGTGTGGTTATGTGGACGGCTGAGTGAGTACGTGAGAAAACAGGTGAGTTTGTAGATGGATGACTAAATCCATGGTGAAAAAATGCAAAGATGAATGGTTAAAATTGTTGACTGTAATGACAGGAGGGTGGCTGGATAAAAGAGTGAGTCAATGAATAGGTGAGCGAGTGCATGGTTGGATGCAGACAACTTAAACCAGGGGGATTAGATAGAGTGATAATTTTGAAAAATGCTAATATTTCTATATATATATGTATATTACAAGGATATGCAGAACAACTCTAGCAAAACATCATGAACATAAATAATAATGCAGCTTGCATGGGATTGGATATATGGTAATCCTAATAAGAAATAGGTTTGGGTTGCATACCTGGATTTCAAGGTCACTTTCATGTATAGACCAACTACTGTGGACATATCTGTTTCATTATTAGCCTCCAAGATATTAGGAGGGAATCGAATCATATAGTTATGACATGCAACCCAG
Organism: Lissotriton vulgaris; assembly: GCF_964263255.1. Taxonomy (NCBI): domain Eukaryota; kingdom Metazoa; phylum Chordata; class Amphibia; order Caudata; family Salamandridae; genus Lissotriton; species Lissotriton vulgaris. The sequence continues at coordinate 57,660,628 of NC_141691.1, read as the reverse complement.
TAGGACAAAATGAGGAGTTTTTTTATGAAAAAGCATTTAGAACACGTGCTTTTTTAATATTTATGTATTTATTTATTTATTTATTTATATATTTATTCAAAATAACGATTGTTTTACCCTCATTCCGTGCTTGCTATTTGCACATTAATAATGTATTATGCTGCTATGTATTATGCTGCTAGGAGGAAAACATTACTTTCGATTTTAAATCCTGTACTGAGATATGTTTATTTTGCACAGTTCAATTGCATTATGCTGCTAAAAGTAACTTGTTGCTGTCTATGATGAATTGTGCAATCTGTCATGTCCTGTGTATGCACTTTAAATGCCTCCCCTTCCTTTGAAAACGAGTCATGTGATCAAGACCCGATTGGGGGTCGAAACGCGTCATGGTGGACTGGCTGGTCGAAAAATAAAGAATCTTTGATTGGCACTGATACTTGGGTCCACTTCTCGTCTTCTTGCCCACCAGAGGCAGTTCAAAGCGGCGTTTTTTGGATATATATATATATATATATATATATACATATATATATATATATTACCTACTGGCGGTCGCCAGTAGGTATATATAGTTAGGATTTTTTCTCTATGGGATTTTTGAAAATTCTATGTCTAATAACTTTGGCGTTTGTGGACGGAATTGGCTGAAATTTTCAGGAAAATGGAACATTTTGTTTCTGAGCAGCCCCTGACAATTTGGGGGGGTTTCATCAAGGGGGGGCTGACAAAAAAGGGGGGTCCCAAAACACGTTTTTCCCATGTTAATTTCCATAGGGCGGTTGGCCTCACTTTTAGCTCGAACGGCTGAATGGATTTGCACGGAACTTGGCAAAATTGTAGGGACTGTTAGCCCGATGTGCCTTTGCTAGGTCTCAATATATGTGCTCCAGTGGATTTTGAGTAATTTAGGTTCAAAAAAAGATATATATCTGGGCGGAGCCTAACCACACATCTGATCTGATTGGCTGTCAGCACTTCATCCAAGAAGTGTTGGCAGCCATCTTGGGACCAATATACATGATAGCACCTCATTAAAAAGCATTGTAGTTAATAGAGGGTTTTAGGACTTTAGTTACATTATAAATCATTTGTTGATGGTACCATACTCGTTTTAGGAATTGTGGTGGGTTCTAAGGTGATTTTACCATGTGAAAAAACCTTCTGCTGTGATATCATGAATATTGTTTGAAAGAAAACTAATATCTCATGATTTTCCCACAGTGGTTTGGAAGGGGATCTATAAGCTAAACTAAAAGCATATTTTCTGTAAATTCACATTATCTTTCTCAGTCATGTGAAAATGAAGTCTGACATTCTCAGTAAAACATGTACATCCAACAAGGACAGAGACTGTCAGTTGATTCCTTTGTGTTCTACTGCAGCCTCCTAGAGTGTTCTAAAGAACAACTAGAGCGCTAACAGTCCTACTTATTACAAAGGTATGGCACACCTGAAGCCATCTTGATTGGAATAAAGTGGTAACTCCTAAAACATTTAATTTAAAAAGAAACAACATGAGGGGGTATATTTTGCCATAGAAAGTATGATTAGTGCTGCAGAATGAAAAATTAGGGCACATTTTGAGTGACTTCTCAAATCCTTTTCTATTTCATTCAAACATTCTGACATGCAGTCTACCAAAATGGCCACCAGAGACAAAAGAGCCCAAATGTAGACCAAATATCACCCAGATGTAGCCCAAGTATAGCCCAATGACAGAATGTCCCAGAGTGTTCTAAAGAACAACTAGAGCGCTAACAGTCCTACTTATTACAAAGGTATAGCACACCTGGAGCCATCGTGATGGGAATAAAGTGGTAACTCCTAAAACATTTAATTTAAAAAGGAACAACATGAGGGGGTATATTATGCAATAGAAGGTATTATTAGTGCTGCAGAAAGAAAAATTAGGGCACATTTTGAGTGACTTTTCAAATCCTCTTCTATTTCATTAAAAAATTCTGACATGCAGTCTCCCAAAATGGCCACCAGAGACAAAAGAGCCCAAATGTAGCCCAAATATCACCCAGATGTAGCCCAAGTATAGCCCAATGACAGAACGTCCCAGAGTGTTCTAAAGAACAACTAGAGCGCTAACAGTCCTACTTATTACAAAGGTATGGCACACCTGAAGCCATCTTGATTGGAATAAAGTGGTAACTCTTAAAACATTTAATTTAAAAAGGAACAAAATGAGGGGGTATATTTTGCCATATGAATTATGATTAGTGCTGCAGAAAGAAAAATTAGGGCACATTTTGAGTGACTTCTCAAACCCTCTTCAATTTCATTAAAAAATTCTGACATACAGTCTCCCAAGATGGCCACCAGAGACAAAAGAGCCTAAATGTAGCCCAAATATCACCCAGATGTACCCCAAGTATAGCCCAATGACAGAATGTCCCAGAGTGTTCTAAAGAACAACTAGAGCGCTAACAGTCTTACTTATGACAAAAGTATGGCACACCAGAAGCCATCTTGATTGGAATGAAGTGGTAAGTCTGAAAACACTCAATTTAAAAAGGAACAACATGAGGGGGTTAATTTTGCCATAGAAAGTATGATTAGTGCTTCAGAAAGAAATATTAGGGATCATTTTGAGTGACTTCTCAAATCCTCTTCTATTTCATTAAAAAAATTCTGACATGCACTTTGAATACCAGCAGCAGACGTCCCTGGTGAGCAGTAGCTTTACTACAGTGATCTAATGTGCAACTAGAGTGCTAACATTCAGAATTTATGGCAAATGTGTGACACATCTGAATGCCTTCTTGATGGAACCAAAGTAAACAAGCATTGAAAATGCAATAGATCTCGCCCTCGTTTAAGTTAAAGCCATTCTGTTTGTAATGAGGTGGCTTTTTAGCTTTGCTTTTATTAGTGTTTTTTCAACTTTCATGTAAATAACATGCATCTGTATGCATATAAGTATATGTATGCATGCATTTATGTTTGTATTTATATAGATATACAGATGATATATGTTTATATATGTATGTATATATATATATTCACTGAAAAAACCATAGGCTATAGACCATATATAGTTAGGAATTAGCATTTACAAAACCTTGAAAATTCACTGAAAAAACCATAGGTTATAGACCATATATAGTTAGGAATTAGCATTTACAAAACCTTGAAAATTCACTGAAAAAACCATAGGTTATAGACCATATATAGTTAGGAATTCGCATTTACAAAACCTTATTTTACTCACATAAAACCATTGAAATTCCATATATAGTTAGTTGCACTAACTATATATCGCGCACCCGCAATCCACTGCTGATGATGTCACATATTACATCATTCATGACATGGTCAGTGACATCACTGATGACATCACTGATGACATCTCAAATGACATCACTGATGACATCACTGATGACAACATCCAGTGACTGTATGTTTCTGTAAAGTTAAAATATGTCTTACATATTGAAGAATGAGTGGATGTATAAGTGTCTGGATGAAGGATTTAGTAGGTGCATGACTGACTGTATGAGTGAGTGATTAAATGTGTCTCACTGAGTGCATGGGTTAGTGACTAAACTGTCTTAATTTGTGCATCATTATGTCTGTTGTTCTGTAAACTGTTGCATGTGTTGATAAGTAGCTATATGAGTAACTATATGGGTTATTGATTGGTTGCCCAAGTATTTGTATGGGAGACTGAGTGTGTGTGTGGGTGGCTGGGAGGTGTATGACTCTGTGCATAGATGTGTGAGCAGTTGATTCACTAGATGTATGGTTTCAAAAGTGCATGTGGAAACAGCTGTATGGGCGGTTGACTGTGTGCATGAGTGTATTGGTGAGTGAATGGATATCTCAGTGCTACATGTCAAAGTAAGTACATATGTAAAACACAGTACATGTGAGAGTTGACATATATAAATAACTGTGCATAAGAGCCAGTGAATGTGTGAGTGGCTGTATGGATCATTGTGAACTTGTACCAGGGATTGTATAAGAGAGTAAATATGTGTTAGTATATGTTTGAATAAGTAAAGTTTGTATAACTGTATAGTTGAGGAAATGGAGGTGTGATTGATTCTTTGCATGACTGACTAGGTGTGTGAGTAACTCCATGGATGAGTGACAGTCTGTGAGTGTCTGTTTACACTGATTGTATCTAAGGTTATATTAGAGTCTGAAGAGGTTCATCGTATTATCACATGAATGATATCATCAGTGATGTGATCAGTAATGTCAAATGAGATGTCATCAGTGATGTCATCAGTGATGTCATTTGAGATGTCATCAGTGATGTCATTTGAGATGTCATCAGTGATGTCATCAGTGATGTCACTGACCATGTCATGAATGATGTAATATGTGACATCATCAGCAGTGGATTGCGGGTGCGCGATATATAGTTAGTGCAAGTAACTATATATGGAATTTCAATGGTTTTATGTGAGTAAAATAAGGTTTTGTAAATGCGAATTCCTAACTATATATGGTCTATAACCTATGGTTTTTTCAGTGATATATATATATATATATGTGTGTGTGTGTGTGTGTGTGTGTGTGTGAGGGAGGTGTGTGTGTATGAAGAGAGAGAGAGAGAGAGAAAGAGAGAGAGAGAGAATTACCACCTTTATCCTACTGCAAGCATTACAGAGTATCCATTATTGTAGCAACAGAGCCCGCAATATTTCAACAATTGACACCATCATACCACCATTACGCACATCAAGAGTTGCTCCATCACTCAAGCTTGAGTTCTTGGTCAGGATGCACATCATCACTTCCATGCCTTGCTGAATGAAGCCTTTGCAAAGACACACAATCATGAATGGCTGCTCTACTTTGCAGCATTTAGCAGTACCCCTATTGTGTCTTCTGTTTGCCACTTCACTCAGTTATTGTTAACAAATGCTTCACATTTGCGCCATCACCAACTAATCCTAGTTACAGCCATGATTTTTGCAGCATTAATTGAAGATGAATACATAAACAAAATGATCGTAGCTGCGTGGAGGACAAGCACGTTTTTTGTGGAAGCACACAATTTTTCAAAACATTTACTGGTTCACAACATGTGGGCGGAGCCAAAGCCCCTCTTCAGTGATCCTCATATAATTATCAGGCGACAGCTGCACTGTCAAGCCAGACCCTAAAACCGGCCAAGCAGACCATAAAACAGACCGCAACCAGCCAACGAACCAGCCCACACAATGACCTGTCAGACCAGCCTTGCACAGAGCATGGGGCCTGATGTAGGTAAATGGCATTTACCGATTCGTAAATACCGAATTTTACCGATTCGGTATTTACAAATCGGTAAAGGCTATGTAGGTATGTAGCGCTTAGAGACCCCTGGGTTATAGAGCGCTATACAAATCGAAATAAATAAATAAATAAATAGGTATTTTTACCGATTTTTTTACCGAATCTGTAACATTCGGTAATTACCGAATCGGTATTTACCGATTCGGTAATTGACATTGATTCCTATGGGCCTTAAGGCCCATAGGAACCAGTCAATTACCGAATCGGTAAATACCAATTCTGTAAAATTACCGAATTTACAAGGGGGACATGGTGTCACTTTGACACCCTGTTGCACCCCTGATTCAGGCTTGTGTGCCATGTGACCCACATACATGCCCTCAGGGCATGTATGAGTGCCACAGGTCACAGGTGTACATGCACAGATGTGCATGTACACAGGAATTCGTTATTTACCATGCAATAGTATTACATGGTAAAAAACGAATTCTCAGGGGCCTGTGGCACTGTTTCCAGTGCCACCTACATATAGATTTACCGAATCGGTAAATTTACTGAATCGGTAAATGTACCGATTCTGTAAAATATAGGCCCCCTACATCTCAATCACCAAATACCGGTCGGTAACGGCCGAAATCGGCCATTACCGACCTGTATTTGGTGACCTACATCTGGCCCTTAATTTCTTAGATGACAAAGTTTGTGCAGATCCATTAAACAGTGCCAAAGTTATTACTGTATAAAAAATGTTCTCCCCTCTCCAACTTGTTACAGATATCCCATCTGCCTTGTTACAAGTGCATAGGATAATCTGTCCACCTTATTACAAGTGCCATTGGGTATTATGCACATTGAATATGGCAGACGGGATATCCATCATGTTTGTAACATAGGGCCAGATATAGGTAGCCCTTTACCGTTCGGAAACGGACGAAAATACCGATTTTCGGCCATTTCTGACCGGTAAAGGGCTATGGAGATGTAGGGGCTAAAAATACGTACATTTTCGGTAATTTTACCGAATCGGTAATTTTACCGAATCAGTAAAATTACAGAATCAGTAAATTTACCGATTCTGTACATTTTACCGATTCGGTAAATTTACCATTCGGTAAAAATACAGAAAATGTATTTTGTGATGTAGGTAGCACTTCTAACAGTGCTACAGGGCCTTTAGAATTCGGTATTTACCATGCAATACAATTGCATGGTAAATTACGAATTCCTGTGTACATGCACATCTGTGCATCTACACCAGTGCCATGTGGCACACAGACATGCCCTTAGGGCATGTATGTGTGCCACTTGGTGCAAAAGCCAGTTACAGGGGTGCAACAGGGTGTCAAAGTGACACCCTGTCATCCTTAGCAATTCGGTATTTTTACCGATTGGGTAAATACCGAATCGGTATTTGCTATTGAATCTTATGGGCTTCAAGGCCCATAGGATTCAATAGCAAATACTGAATCGGTAAATACCGAATCTTACCGATTCGGTAAAAAATACCGAATTTTTACCTACATCTCATTTACAGATTCATAAATACCGAATCGGTAAAATTTGGTATTTATGAATCGGTAAATGAGATTTACCTACGTCTGGCCCTTAGTAACCTGTCCGCCAAACTCTAAATCAGATCCCAGTTTTAGTGTCCCTCTGCTCAGTGGATGTGGCTGTAGGCCTGAGCAAAGTTTCCAGTGTGGGCTAAAATGGGCAAATAAATGTTTTGGTTTCTCCTCCTTACCTATATTTTCCCTGCACCCAACTGCATGAAATGTGGCTTTCTGGAAACATAGCGGACTACGCTAAGGGAGCGCAAAATTAGGTGCAGATCCTTTGATGGAGGCCATGGATGTAGACAAATCTAAAAATGCCTTTTCAATGGAAAGTGAGGCTGAAACATAAGTACACTGTGGTGACTGCCAGTGTGTCATACAGTAAGAGCCTCCCTCGTCAAGTCTGCCCTTGCTTCAGCAGCACCAATAGAATCCAACATAATTGAATCCTACACAACTACACACTATACATATGTTCATGCTTTCCAGAAAGGCTGGACCAATGAGAGGGGATGGGAGGAAGGTACCACAACTCCTTTATGTTATATACTCCTTGACCACAAATGTTTGCAGCTTTCACAGCTAACATGAATGCTCTCAAGTCTTACATGCAATGGTCTCTAGGGTCTTAGTTTCAACCTGTGGCAGCTCCCACACTGAATCCAGCAGGGCCTCCAGCCTGGGGTCATTGAGCTTAGCTCGAACTTCAAACTCATACAGAAGCAGCAGGACATCTGTTGGGTCCTTGGCAAAGCCTCCTGGAAGGAGAATGCAGCATGGCATGAGGCACTGAGGAGTGCAATAGAGGCAATGTAAAGGGGTAAATTAGTAGAAGTGACAGGAAGAAGGATAAAAATAGACATACGGGGGAGAGAATAGAAATCAAGAGTCGGTATCGGCCGATGAGTACGAAAAAGGATAGATCGAAGAAAAAAAGAAACCGTATATGTGAGAACATAGAAACAATAAGTGGAAAATATAGAGATATAAGGTGAAACAAGGCTACAGAAAGAAAATATGAGATTATTATTGTATATGACTGTCTAGATTTATTTTGTGAACATGGAGTAAACAAATCTTAAACAAAGCTCATTTCCAAAATAAATTACATTTCTAACATTATCACTGGTATATCAGTGCTTTAAAGTAGGATTAAACGAATCATTAAAAGCTCATGACATCATCCTTATGCTCTTTGGAAAAAGAAACAGTGACTTACCTTTGGTAACAATGTTTTTGTGGATACTCGATTTACCTGCTGACTCCTCCCTTTTGAGCACCCCAGGCACAGATTGGACCCGGAACCTTTTGTCATAGCTCTCTGGCGCCAACAATTGGGGCTGGCGCCATATCAACCCCAGAAGCGGTGTAGTGGTGACATCACTGAAGCCATAAATGGGCCACCTTGGTGCCTAAATCTAAGTTCTCATCTGTTTTGTGAATCGCGTTTTTTGAAGCGTGGACAAGAATAAAATAAACGTTTTGTAGTGCAAGTCTAACTTAGCAACTTTTTGACACTTATATAAATATATTTGAAAATAAAATAAAATAAATAGACAGAACAATTTATAAATAAAATAAATTGCCTTCCTTTGGACAGAGAGGAGGGTCAGTGAAGAATCTGCAGGTAGTTTGAGCATCCACCAGAAAACTACCAAAGGTAAGTCACTTTTCCTTGTTGGACATATCTACCTGTAGATTCCTCACCTCTGAAAAACATTTCCAAGCAATACTAGAGAGGCTGTGTGTCTGAAAGGAAAGCAAGCAAAATGCCTATACATCCTAACTTCAGACTCCAAAAAGAAGAGTTTGGTGAAGGTATGGAGGGACACTCACGTTGCTGCTTTACAAATGTTCACCACAGGCACTCCTCTAGCTAGGGCTGCTGTAGCAGGCTTTGGTCTGATAGAGGGGGCTGAAATTCCCTTGGGTGGCCCCCTCTTGGCTAGAGCACAGCACATCTTTTCGCACCATAGATCCAATGAGAGAGAGCTCTCTTCTGACTGCCTATCCCTTCATTTTGCCTTTGTATCTCTAAATAGTTTGGTCTGGTGGCTTAATGTGTCCAATCTAAGGGCCTTTGTTCTAACTCATGATCACAGGTTCAAATCCCAGCAGGTCCACTCAGCCTTCCATCCTTCTTAGGTCGATAAAATGAGTACCATTGTATTGGGTAACAACAAACATCTGTTATTCAGTGTCAAGATACCGGTTGTAGTTAACGTGCGCTTTACAAATACAAGTTATTGTAATTGCATTTCTATAGCGCTGATGAGGGGTCAAAGCGTTTTTGGGCGAGTAGCACGCTATTAAGGAACCCAAAAAGGATTAGCGGCTAATTAGTGTAGGGAAATATGAAATTAAGTTGAGCTGTGGACAAGTGAGTCTTATTTGGATTGAAAAGGGAAGGGTTTGCATTTATATAGCGCTTGGTACCCCTGATGGGGCATCAGAGCGCTTTTTGGCAAGTAGCACGCTACTCCAAAACCAAAATAGCAACTATCTCCCTCCAAAACACAAGCTACAGAACTAGATACCACAGAAGAACGTTCCCTATGTTAAACAGCGTATAACATTTTACTACAAAAATGGGGTGAGGGAAGGGACTGTATCATCGTCAAGTCTCCTTTCTTAAAGTGAGAACAGAAAAAATAGAAGGAAAATTACAGCAGAAGGGAGGAGGCTGGAAGCAGAGGGGCAAAACGATTAGTGTGAGACGTGAAAATCTGCAGTAAAAACATGACCATCTAATAAAACAGGAAGGGTAAAGTTATGAAAAGAAAGAAATGTGCAAAACGCGCTGAAAATTGAGAAAATACTAAATGGGAGATCGAAGTGACAGAGCAAAGAAGTGGAAGAAAATACAACCAGAGACAACAACAAAAAGGTTTTAAATAGAGAGAACAATGGATGCCTTCTAAGCAGGAAAGTTAGTACCTACCCAAACTGACGGGTTGGCAACAGATTGTTCTGCCACTTTTCCAAATCCTTCAGTTGCACATCAAACTGTGGACTAATTACACCACACTTGTTATGTTAAGTTAAAGAGCTGATCTTGTGATAGGATTTCTTCAGTGAAGTCAATTCATTTGCCCGGTGTCCAATCTGTGCATTTACATTATAGTATACACCAACATGCGCGAGTAACAACAGTGACATATTATCATGGGGGGTTATAATCATAGTGCAGAAATGCTGTAATGAAAAGATTGCATGGGGTCACAGCCACTTTTCTGAGGCATTAGTATGTAACGTGTAATCAAAAGCAAACAAAAGAGAACTTAGCAGATTCTGATATCAGAAGATTCCAGAGTTAGGATTCGTTGAGGTGCTACCCACGGGGTGATGCCGAGGAGGATCCCTGCCAATATGCGTCACGGACCTCCAGGGGAGTGGGTAGAGAGGGCCAGGAAGCAAGGGCCCGATTCACAGAACTAACTTAAGACAAAATCCTGAACTTACTACTTTTGGTATTCACAGAAGTAGGATTTTGTCTTAAGACAGACTTAAGACCCGGTTTTGCTACAGCTGTTGGACCGTTTTGGGTCAGCCTCGGGTCTGCGCATCAACGCAGGGAAGTCCCTGATCTTTCCCCTAGCGGGATATGATATGGACATGCATGGGGACTTACCAAACCTAGGACTGCGGTGGGAACTGGAGGCCTTCCGCTATTTAGGGATCCAGGTGGCACCGTCCGACGAGCAGTTACTGGCCCGTAATGCGGATCGGGTGATTAAATCCCTGCAACAGTCTGTGTCCTTTTGGAACACACTGCCTCTCTCCCTGATGGGACGCCTAGCGGTGGCAAAAATGGTAATGCTGCCGAGAATGCTATATACCTTGCAAAATTCTCTGTGCCCGCTCCCTCCGCGGATATTTCACACCCTTAACACACTCCTCACGTCCTTATTCTGGTGCGGGCAGGCGTAGTAGAGTTGCCCTGCACACGGTTGTCCGGAGCTGGGAGGAAGGGGGGCTGGAGGCGCCGAGATTTGACCTATATTACTATGCGGCCCAACTATTGCCAGCTGCCAGGTGGTTCGCAGACTCGGACAACTGGGAATTGCAACTCCTAGCAGGTAGAGCGGATGAGAGGACGGTACAGATGGCTCTGATGCACAGGAGAGGTGCAGATGGGGCACTGCCATACATAGTGCGACACACTGCGGCAATCTGGCAGCGCTTCGTGGAAAAAATCTTACGGAGGGCCCCATTTCACAGGGAGCTGCCGGTATGGATCCTGGCCCCAGTGGTTGCCATGGAAGAACATATGCCCTTCCGAGAGTGGAGAACAGGTGGTTGCGAGTTACTGGCTGACCTTTACCCGGATGATACGTTTCTGTCCATCGAGCGGGCAACGGAGACCTTCGGACTCAGTGGGGGCCAATACCTACACTATAGGGGCCTTCAAGAAATGGCGCGGGATACCTGGCCACAAGTCCCTGAGGCACCCCCGACGTCCCATACCCTCAATATTATCCTCTCCTGTGGTAGGGGTAGGAGGCTGATAACCTTATTGTATTCGGCCATGCGGCAGGACTCCACCCCGCCGGTCCCTCCGGCCTGGGCGGCCTGGGAGACTGACCTGGGGCTTGTTTTGGAACCGGAGCAGCGCAAACGCATAGGCACTCTTACCCGAAAGGTGTTGTGTAATGCAAGGTTTAAATTAACTCATTTTAACTTTATGCACCGCACATATGTGACCCGGGTCACCCTGAGACGTATTTCCCCGGAAAATAGGGACGATTGTCCTAGATGTGGTGCGGCGGGAGCGTCCTTCCTCCATCTGGCCTGGGACTGCCCGTTAGTTAAAGCCTTCTGGCAGTCAGTGGTGGAGCACATTCGTACGGTTACCGATCTCCGGATGGAGCTGACTCCCCTTCATTGTTTGTTAGCCTTGGTCCCCAAACCCAAGAAGCGTAATCTGTCATACAAAATGTTACAACTGCTGTTGGTGTTGGCGAGGAGAAGGGTAGCGATTACATGGATGTGACAGAGGGCCCCGGAGGTGTCGCAGTGGCTTAGAGATGTGCGGAATGGTCCCTAGCTGAAGAAACATTCATGCAGCACATGCGTAGGGATGAGAAGCTACAAGAAGACCTGCTTGCGTGGAGAATGATGTGTGTGGTGGGAGCGACTGCTGAGGATTCGGATGGCACAAGTGCGGAGTTGTTCACCCCTGAGGATACAGGGTCCGAAAGTGAGGGTGGAGGGGAGGGGGAGGGAGGGCATTGATTTGGGGTAGGGCCTGGCCGACCACGCACGTATATGTTCCATCATGGTGATGTTGTGTTTTGATCCCGGAAGGTTTTCTTTCTTATTCTTGCCAATCATTGCTGTCTTATCTGCCCCTGGGAGTGCCATACTGAGGTGAACGAACTGTATACACATTTCTTTTATTAATTGAGGCAAGATTTTGGGGGGGTTTTCTATTGGGGAGTTGGGGGGTAACTTGAATAAAAGAAAAATAAAAGCGGATCAGATTATCCTGCCGGTCAGATGCATTGCTATGTTCTCCATCAGTTCTGGCACGTTACCACCTACCGCCACCCGGCCTTCGGGATGTGGGCTGATGGGCTGTGTGAAGCTCACCTGTAGACCTGCAGAATATAGTTATTACTAATGGAACTGTCGGCACAATTGTTTGTATGCTATATGAATCTGCGACAAAAATAAAGTTAAAAAAAAAAAAGACAGACTTAAGACAGAATCCTAACGTAAGTCTGTCTTAAGTCTGTCTTAAGTCTCTCTTAAGACAGAATCCTAACTTCTGTGAATACCAAAAGTAGTAAGTTTAGGATTTTGTCTTAAGTTAGTTCTGTGAATCAGCCCCTATGTTCCTAGTTGTGTCGGAGCGAGGCTCAGTGGGAGGGCACTGAGCTCCATCTGCATGGGAGGAGCTGCCTCCCCGGGGAGTGAACTCACTTGTGGCATTGAGTGGAGACATGCAGGGAAGGGGCTCAGCCAGAGGAACTACCCAAGGCACAACAGTAAAATCCGGAGTGTTATTCAAGGAGGTGGGACTGCGTGGGGGAGCTGAGTGTTTAGCTCATCAGGGGGGCAAAGTGCCGTCTCTAGGGTCACCACCCAGTGCCACCCTAGGCTCGTCCCAGTCTTCAGGGATAGGGTATTTACGCACTCCTCTACTCTCTTCCTGTGAAAGCCCTTACTTCCCGCTTGAGTCCACTGCAAGAGTTCCCATGCGCCACATTGCTACTGATGGGAGTGCTGCAGCCTTCCACCAACTCGTGAGTGACTGCCCTTTTGGCTAGAAGAGCGAAGTCCAGGAACCAGGAAACCGCCCTAGGCCAGCGAAGATGCCGAAAGATCCCCAGAGCACAATGTTCCCAAGTGGGCCAGAAGGGCAGATCTGTGGAAGTGGCCAGCACATGGAATATGTTAGCCCAGTACTCTACAAAGACAGGCAATCCCATAGTGGTATGTCTAGCGGAAGAGCGGAAAAGAGGGTGAAGCCCCTGAAAAAATTATTCTGAATCAGAGCCGGGGAAAGACAGATTCGATGCAGTATAAAGAATTGATTTAATTTAAATCTGGAATTGCGAGAAAATGTGTGCGGGTATGCGAGTACTCTTGCTAAGCTACCTTAGTTCAGAGTGCAGGTAAAAAGTGGACGGTTCAGAATCTGACCTCCAGACTGGACATTAGATCTATTCTGAGTGGAAGTCGAAGTAGAGCCCAAAGGGCGAGATGCAGAAGGTCTGGACCATACCCTTCTCTGGAAATTCGAGGTGAGGAAGATGGCTCTCCCGGTCTTAGCGAATCTTCCATAGAACGTGAGGAATTGAGGGTAAGGTATAAAAGGCCTAGTAAAGTAGAAACTTACACTTCAAGTGAAACATGTCTCCCATGGCTCTCTGAAATAGATATTGAAGGGCACAGAACATTATGCAGTAAGAATTCTCAGGAGTGACATAGAGATTCACCTGAGGGGTGCCTCACTGGGTAAAAAGATTGTGCACAACCGCTGGGTGGGGATGCCTCTTGTGATCATTGTGACGCCATCTGCTGAGGCTGTAGGCCCTGATGTTAAGTCACAAGCCTGCTGTGGAGTTGCCAACTATCCACACCCCTGGTGTATGCCCAAGCACATCATCACTTCTTGAAAAAGAAGGCGAGAAACTGCTCCTCCTTGCTTGTTGATGTACCACATCACAGTTGTATTGTCGGTTATGATCTGGACTGACTGGACAGGAAAGGAAAGAAGGCAGGCTTGAGCACTCCCTCTTAGATGCAGCATATCAATGTGTAACCTTTGATCCTCTGGAGACCAGCAACGTTTGATCTCCAACCAAAAGTGTAGGCATCTCTCAGTATCGTGGCCACTGCTGGTGGAGAACAAAAGGAACTCTGTTTAGTGACCTAATGCAAAATAATGCCCCTCCCCCTGCAGAATATTATGAGGCACCCCCGAGTCTCCCATATCTCACAGATATTTATTGACTTTGGACTGAATGGGGACCCCTTGAAGGGATGGTGGCCTAGTGGAGGTTTGGGGGTCCCCTAAGCCGCTGGGGCTGCAGGGGCCTGCATTATGCCCCTGTCTCCCTTGGCAGAGGTTCTCTTCTGTATCTGTTGTGTTGTAATTTACTGTTGCCTTTCCCTTAGATTTGTTCCCCCTAGGTCTCCGTGCCTCTCTCCCTGTGGGAGGAAGTACTTGGAAAGGAATGGCGTTAACCATGAAACCACATCCGTGTATCACCCAGCGGGGAATGTAGCTGTGGAACGGTTTAACCTGGTTTGTCAAAGGCATCATACAGTTAGCCAACAATAATGGATTTACTTTGGAAGAATGAATTGTACAAAATGATATGGGCATCCAGGGTCACCCCCAGTGAGAGAACGTCCTTCAGCTCTTTGAAATTGATGAGAGGCAGGACCCCAATGTCAAAGGATAATGTTGGTTGGCTTAAAACAGCTAAGAGAGCAGAGTGGTCTTCCGAAATGGTGACAAATATGTGTCAGAAGCACAGAGTGGTTGCAAGAAGCATATGACTCTAAGCATATGTGCAAACCTTTAAGCCTCAATGTGGGGGATCGAGTGAGGGTCAAGAAGAGCGGTTTCATTGAAAAAGGTCAGAATCGCTATTCCCAACCGTTGTCGTTAAAAAGATTTTCTGTAATTCTGCTCTACTCTGCGATGGCAAAGTCTGGCATGTTTCTGCTCTCTCTGTGTGCGAGAAAGTTATGGATAGCTTGGGCGAGAGTGGTGAATTTCATGCTCATGCAACTCAGGCTGAGAGTGCTGTACGTGATCTTGTGTGGAAGCAACAGAACGTTGATTGGATGCATGACGATGAGTTAGGATCAGACGAAGAAGGTAACAATACCTCCATAGATTCCCAGTCTGGAGAAGTCAGGTTCCGCTCTACCCAGTGGCACAAGGGAACATTGGGTGAACACTGGGTGAACACCTTGCTCTTGGTAGTAGTGATTCTAGTGATATACCATGTATGAGTAGTTTCAGCCCGCCAGAGGAATAGGAGTGCCAGCTGATTCCAATGACTGTTATGGCACGCTGCAAGTGTACACTGTACCGCTCCTGAGTTTCTGGTGTGTCTATTATTGCCATCTACTCAATAAAGATCTTCAACGTTTGCCGTGTCAGAAGATTCCTTACAGTATCTCACCAGGGTAAATCTGCTTCAATGTCTTTGTACATCACAATGAAGTCTCCTAGCTCTCCCTCATCTTTGAACCACTTCCTTCATAGGCCCCAATGGAGAGCCCTCACATGCCAGATTGCATGAATAACCATGTATGCAGGAGGTCAACAAACCGAGCAGGCACAAAACCTTAAGAATGAAATATGAGCATTGCTTGAAGCATCAGAACCTTGTTCTGAATGTCCTGAAACTCTGTGGAGGAGAGCATGCCGGTCTGTGATAGTATCCAGTATCCCCCCTTTGAACAAGAGACTTTGAGAGGGCTTCAGGTTAGACTTGGGTACTCTGATTAAAAATACCAAGTTGAACAACAGAGAAGTTGTCTCTTGCAAGTGGAAAGACACATTTGCTGTGAACTGGCTTTCAGCAGCCAGTTGTGTAGGTAAGGAAAAACAGAGATTTCCAATCTACTGAGATGACCTGCTAACACCCCCGTTGCCTTGGTGAAGACTCTCATAGCCTACATGAGGCCAAATGGAAGCAGTGCAAACTGGTAGTGAGTAGACCCCATTGTGAATCGCAGATACTTCCTATGTGACTTCAGGATTGGGAGGTGAAAATAGGCATACTACAAGTCAAGAGATACCATCCAGTCTTCTGCCACCATTGCCAAAAGGACTGGCAAGAGACAGCCTCTCATAAGTAAGAGATTCAAGAGCTTGAGGTCTACGATCAGACAAAAAATGCTGTTCTTCTTAGGGAGAGCAAAATATCCTTTTCTAGGTCGAGCCTGGAGTCTGCATGCTTGCACTGCTCTGCAAGACACGATGTATTCACAATATAGGCTTTTACCAAGCCCATCGCTTGCCATTGGTGCTTTGTTGTGCCATTCTGAAATGGTGGTTTTCTATTGGCTCATTGCTTTTAATTGTCCTGCGTTTGGGTGCTTGGTTGACACCCAGGCAATTTCACTCATTGTTTATTTTGTTTGGCCATCCAACCTTCACATTTCCTACTGACCTAGTACAAGATGCCCCTCCTCCCGTCTTGGAACTCCTGGCAGCCAAAGCCCCACCTTCTTTGCTGGCTGGTTCACGCCAACAACCATCGGCTCCAGTAAGGTTACTACAAACAATCACTTGTTTCATGGCGCTCGGTCCGACCACAGCACTGCAATGCTGCTCACACCAATGGCCGGGCCACCGGTGCTGTGAGGGCTATAATGTCAACTATGTTCGACGCCCCTCTGGCAAACATTAACTTCTGTGTCCAGCCGGCCCAAGGGAGAGAGTCAGTGCAGTGACGGTTGTCAGTCAGTGTATTCGGGAGAATTCACTGTACTCGCAGCAATTGGGAACATCCTGCCCCCCCCCCCCAACACCTCCAAAAAGGTTTTATGAAACGTATGTTGCATCGCATCGGACATTAATGTGGGGGAATAAATGTCTGAGCAGATGTAAACCGACAACCACGTTGTGTATTAGCACTGTAAACGGCATATCGGTTCTGCTCCTGGGACATCAGTAACAGTTAGTGAAGAGCCTGGTGGGCTAGGAGGCCGTAATGGCTGCTCCACGATATCCTGTAAAATGTGGCTGCCCGCGATCCACGCAGGGGGCCCCCATAAGAGGGCGGCTTCTTTAGTGCCACATGAGGGCTCACAGTAACATTCCAGTGTTTTGGGGACAGCCTGGGGGTCCGTCGTGCTCCCGCGTCATTTCCGGGGAGAGGGTGGGCGGGGAGCCAGGTATAAGTGCCTCTCCCGCCCACTTAGCGCCCTCTTTCCTGGCAATCCTGCACGCCGTTTGGACGTGTCGGGTCCAGGGGCTGCGAGCTATAGTGCTGTAAGTCTCGCCTCCCCCCGCCCCCTGTGTGCGGGACACCACGTTGACCTCACCCAGTGGATGGGTAGAGCTTTCCCCAGACTTGTCCCCCACGACATTGTGCCTGGCCGGCGGCACAGAGGCCCTAGGAGGGCCGCAAGCGCGCGTGGGCTGTCCTGCACGGCGCAGAAAGGCCGCTTCCGCCTTAACGAGCGGGCACAGGGGGCGGCTATTGGGAATGGTTGCGGCCACTAGAGTGTACGGGCCCTCCTGCTCGGCCTCTAAGAGAGGCCACCCTCGCCCCGGGCATAACGTTTGCTGGGGGGCACATTTCACGATTGTTTTCGGCCGCTTGGGATGGAGGGGGCATAAGAGGTGGGGAAGCGCAAGCTGCGGTAGCTATTGAGGTGGCTAATGCCTTGCTAGGCTAGAATTGGGTCCCCCAAGCCCTTCAGGTGCCTGACTGGCAGGAGCGGCACTGCGCACGCGGTCCGCTTCTCACCCCAACCCACCCCACCCCTCAAGCTAGAACTTCCTTCCTCCTCACCTGCTGTGTCGGGGTCACAGGCTCACTCCCTCTGGTCCGGCGGCTGCTCTTCTGGCTTGTGACCACCGGCAGAGTGATAAAGCTCACAATGGTTGACGCTTGGCAGAGAGCTTCCTCTGGGCTGTCAAGAAGCGACACCTTCCAGGCACGCTGGCAGTGCGGACAGTCTGCTGAGGGTGGATGCCAGAGTTTTTACAGTAGGTCGTGTGGTTTGGCACCTCTCCACGCTTCAGAGCACAGACAGCCACAATCCTCATTGTTCCTCTCCAGGACAACTTGCCGCCTGCGCTGCTGGCCCAGCCCCAGCCTCGAGCTGCTCTTAGCACAATCCGTATGAAAAGAACAGGCAGCAGTCTTGGATATCCTGGGCACTCTCAAGACCGGCGGTCGAGTCACCAGGATGCCAAGGAGAGCGGAAGTCACTTCTCACCCCGCA
Organism: Lissotriton vulgaris; assembly: GCF_964263255.1. Classification (NCBI taxonomy): domain Eukaryota; kingdom Metazoa; phylum Chordata; class Amphibia; order Caudata; family Salamandridae; genus Lissotriton; species Lissotriton vulgaris. The sequence goes on along the minus strand of NC_141691.1, from coordinate 57,642,401 downwards.
GGGACGCAAGGCTAGGCAGCCTTACAGGCTCTCAGAAGTTGCTTACGCACAACCTTAGTTTAGATCTTGGTTATTTATATATTTGTTTGTTTTTTTGGGGTGCTCCTGGGGTGACGTAACCACCCTTTGGACGTCAGGTACTATATTTTAAATCGTGCTTCCAATGTGCTTCGTTGGATCCCCCTGTATGTACTCTCCTATTCTTGTCCTCCTCAGGAGGATTTTTAATAATTGTAACACTTTCAATGGGTAGATTCACTTTTGAATTTTTATTGAAATGTTCTCATTTTTTCCTTTTGAATCTCATGATTTCTTCTCATTCAGAAACATTATTTATCTCCATAATGCTCCAATGCATTTTGTGCTGCAATTGCTCTTCTTCAGGGAGATATTGCTATGAACAGAATCATTAGTTAATCACAGTGAAGTAGTGTGGCTCACTGGTTAGAGGCGGCAGACCCGAGAGCAGAGGACGGCCCGGGACCAGGGTTCGATTCCCGGCGCGGCAGGTTTCTGGACCAGGGTCAGCGGACTCGATAATTCTCTCGCCTCGGTGCCCACTCTGATCAGCGATCACACTCGGCAACTCTGGGCATTAGCTTGCCTCATCTTCACTAACGGCCCCACCAGACCGCCAGGGATGCCTGGTCTCACCCTGGAGATACCCATTAAGGGACCATCTCTCAGGGAAGCCAGAAAGGGTTTCCCAGCGGTCGAAGCGCCTTGGGACCCTACGGGTAAGTAGTGCGCTATATAAATGCCTATACATTTACATTTACATTACACACTAGTTTTTAACATGAAAATATATGAATACGAGGTTGTACATCTGTGTTGTTTTGCATGCAGTGGGCACTCATGATTTGAATAACTTGCAACATATATTATATGAGTCTATTATTGTCCACTTTATATTGTGACCCAGTGATGTGAATGTAATTTCAAAATATAATGCCATTGTGTGTAAAAAATGTGACATTCGCCCGACTACTACCAGTGAGTCATCCTGTTGTTACTTCCGAGTTTGGCAAACTCGTCGTTTTCAGCCATGTTTGTAAAAACTGTAAAGAACGGTTAACAATGACGTTAAACAGGCACTGATGCTCGTCTCAAAATGTTGGTCACAAAATACGAGCTTAAATCTATTCGCTTTCCCACCTTACCCAACGAGCGTAGTTAGTTATGAACACTTACTTTCATTCTGTGACGAAAGTTCCCCGATATTGTGGCAGTCGATTTGATTCTCGTAAATGAAACGCATCAGTTTCCTTCCGTTATAAATAACCAAAAATAAATATAGGACTGTGTGCTACGGCCATATTGTGACGTCTATACACTGGTAATAATGAATAATGGACTAGGTGAGGCATGTGGCGCCCGTGCCTGCCGTGAGAAAAGCAGCGGATTTTAAAATCGGGTTCCATTTTTAGCATAGGCCAATGCTTCTTTATAATTTTTTTGAAGGTCTTACTTGCTGTTAAAAATCTTGATACCGGGGCGTGGCTAGCAGCCGATGATGGCGGCAGCAACCTAGAGAGGCTCCCGGCGTAAATTGGCATCCCGCATCAATCCGCATGCCTATCCGCCCAGTAACGAACTCAGACGGGATGCCCCGGGTCCAGTGACCGAACGGCGCACAGCAGAGAAGTTTCGAAGCAGCGGCGCACTGGGAACTGGTAAAAAAGACGACATCCCGAGCGGAGCCTAGTGGCGCATGGAAAGCAGCGGGCAGTGGTAGAAACGGTGCCCGGGCGGAAGTGCGGCCTCGGCGGAGTTCACTAACCGGAAGTGCTCGTGGTGAAGAACGACTCGAGCGACAACGGCGGTGAGGAACCCCACGCCCCCGCAGACCATCCATGGGCAGTGTATATCGTCTCAAGATAAAGCACTACTGCGGGTAGTGGCAAAGCAGACGGTGACTGAAGCCCGAAAAAAGTGCGCCGCCGCCGCCATTTTGTATAGCCTACGCCATTCTGGGCACGAGCTTCCTCGAATAACGGACAAGACAGCCCGCGCCGAGGTCACAGCAGGCCCAAAAACAGAACCTAATATCAGCAACGAGACCGGGGAAGAGGTGTTAACCCCCCTGTAGAGTGCCGGCCCAGAGAGCCTAATTGTTCCACTTGGACACGGTGAACGGCCTCATAGCCGAGGTGCAATCGGAACTCGAGCGACCTCTTCGATCACTCTCCTTAGGGAAACACTTGGCAGACTACCACTGAAAGCTACGCTCAACGGTGGACAAACTCTTGGTGTGTGATCATGGCGGGCAGAGGATCCAAGCACAATTCCACCCAAGCTAAGCTTGACAAATTTGCATACGAAAAACAGACTCCCCCCCTGTCGGAACAACGCAAATCACTGGGTAAAGGGATGGAGGTAGACGGTGCAAAGAAAGCCACGCTGGAAGACCTGCTAAGCACCCTGGCCCAGGTGCAAGCGACGGTGGGGGCGACAGCAACGGAGGTAACCCTTATTCGTGCAGACCTCCAAAAAATGAGTGAACGGGTGAAACAAGTGGAGGTGGTAGCCAAATTCTTGGTGGAGGATGTGTTGGATCTGCAGGTGGAAATGGAGAAGCTACAGGTGGATAATAAATTGCTCAAAGAGAAGCTGGACGACCATGAAGGACGCTCCCGGAGGAACAACGTCCGTATACTGGGAGTTCCGGAATCGGAATCTACGGGTGCTAGGACCTTTATGTGGAAGACTTGATCAAGAACCAGCTTAATCCCAAGGGCCTCTCACACTTTTTCTCTGTGGAAAGGGCCCATAGAGTGCCAGGAGGGAAACCGAAACCAGGGGGCCCGCCAAGACCGATCTTAGCGAGACTCTTTAATTTTCACGATCAAGACACCATCTTGCAGGCGGCCAGAGTGGCACCGGCCATCTAAATTCAAAACACAAAAATATCCTTCTTCCCGGACTACACGGCTGAGGTCTCGCGAAGGAGGAGAACATTCCTGGAAGTGAAAAAGACATTGCGTGAGCAAGAGCTGCCCTACTCAATGCTGTTCCCGGCCCGGCTTCGGGTGGTCGCCGACAAAAAGGTCTGGTTCTTTGACTCCCCGGAGGCGGCCAGAGACTGGCTCGAGGGCTGGCGTACCACGGGACCTCCGCGTAGGTCCAACAGAACGAATCACGGACAGCAGGACGGCAGTCGAACTGGGTCGCAAGCCTCAGGCAGAGGACGCGCGAGCAAGTCACCGACACACGAACTGACTGAGGCTGACGGAGGGGAATAGCACAGAAGGCCCAAAGAAACAATGGACGCTGACTTCTTTTATTGACTAAAATTGCACAAGAGTCGTGGTTGGACGCTGGCCGGAGTGGCCCTGAAGAGAGCAGGGATGCCGCCTGCCCGGGGAGACGCTCTCCCCCAACGCGCAAGAACTCTGGTTTTGGGATGGGTTAAGCGCTCTGCTCAGTTGGGGAGGCGAGCAGTTGACGGTCCGTTAAGCAGGGAAGCAGGGAGGGGGAGGGAGAGGGGGGGTTGTTTGTTGGAAATTCACAACGACGGTCGAGAAATGGAGTTTTACATTTGAGCAATTTGGCTGATAAGATGAAGCAGAGGGTCCAGGTCCGGAACCTGGATACGCTCATATATATCTACATGATTAGAAATGGCGGATGGTCTGATACGTAGTGCGGAGAGGGCCGAGTCGGGTTCACATGGCTCCCCCCTACGAATACTGACATGGAATGTAAGAGGTCTGGGGGATAAGGTGAAGCGTGGCCTGGTATTAACCGCACTAAAGAGGCAAAAGCCTAGCCTAGCACTACTGCAAGAGACACATTTAACGGGAGGGGCGTCCAAGGCCTTGGACAGGAGAGGATATAAGATGATAGTCCACTCGGAGTTTACATCAGGCTCTCGGGGTACTGGCATTTTAATTAAGAAGTCCTCGCAATTCATCCCCCTAGGCACAAAGACTGACGGGCAGGGTTGCTTCGCAGCCCTACAGGAACAATGGGAGGGACGACTTCTTAATGTAGTATCGGTGTATATCCCACTGTCGCTTCACTCACTAAAGCTTCCAGCACTCAGTGACTTTTTACTGACCCTTCCCGAGGGAGATGTAATTCTTGGGGGTGACTTTAATGCCACAATAGACACACAACTCGACAAATTCCCGGTGACGGGCCCGACTGGGGACCCTTCCCGGTTTCAACGATTCCTAACGGCTATGGGTCTAATAGACATCTGGCGACATGTCCACCCTCAGGATAAGCAATACACATTTCACTCCACGGTTCATAACAGTCTATCGAGAATCGATTACTTCTTAGCACTAGGCGACGGTATACAACATGTAGATATCATAGACATTCACCCTAGAGGCATATCGGATCACTCTCCGATTACCCTGACAATCTCCACTCAAGAAAAGTCTTGAAAACGAATTTATCCCATACAAGCAGCCTATTTCAAGGTCCTGAAGATCAGGAAGGCCTTTCAGAGGGCAACAACACAATACTTCGCAGAAAATGTCGCCTCTGTGCGTTCTTCGGAGGTTCTATGGGAAGCATATAAGACGGTACTGCGGGGGCAAGCCATAAACTCGATCACAGGCCACAAAAGAGAAAAAGCAGCCGAGCTGTCCAGGCTTGAATTGGCTCTCCAAGACATGACAACTCTACATGAGACGAATCCTACACCGGACACGTCACACACTCTTTCACTCCAACAACAACTATACGCGGATCACGTCCGGCATCAGGTGAAGGGTCCAATAGCTGACACACAGAACAGGATATACTATGTAGGGGACAAGGCGGGAAAGATGTTGGCCTGGCTAGATAAGAGAGGGGGGAGCTCCAGGGGCATCCAGCAGGTGAGAGATAGCCTAGGAGTGATTCAGACAAGTCCTGAACAAATAGTGGAGGCACTGGCGGTACACTTTGAAGAGGTTTATACCCCAAAACGGAAAATATCCGCTGACATGGCTAGGGCAGCTTTAGAACAGATAGAAACTCCAACACTACAACCGTAGGCTTCAGCTGAATTGGATGCAAGCATAACTAGGAATGAGATACACACGGCAATACGAGCAAAGCGCTCGGACCAAATGGCATTCCAATAGAATGGTACCAGACCGCATCGGAGAAGCTAAGTCAACACCTACTAGCCATGTACGAAGAATGTTTAGAGAAAGGTGAACTCCCACTCGACCAGAGAATAGCTACCATAGTAGCGATTCCCAAGCCTGGGAAGCCGCAAGAGGAATGCTCCTCATACCGCCCTATCTCTTTGCTAAATGCGGAGGTTAAAATCCTGGCCAAACTCCTTGCTACCCGGCTGATGGCACATCTACCCGACCTCATACATCCGGATAAATGCCTCACAGAAACACAGCAATGAACCTTCGCAGAGTGCATGGGGTGGTGGCGAGGACAGACATGATCCCTTAACAGGTGGTCATACTGGCCCTGGATGCGAAAATGGCCTTCGACCTAGTAGAATGGAATTATTTGTTTGATGTCCTTGCTTGTTTGGGTTTTGGCTCGAAATTTATATCGTGGGTCAGACTACTATACACTAAGCCGGTCGCTCATGTGGTGGCAAATGGTCATATTTCACGAATGTTCCCTCTGGGGAGAGGCACCCGCCAGGGCTGCCCCCTCTCACCAGTGCTCTTTGCAATCGCCCTAGAACCTTTAGCAACTTTGATAAGACAAACACCTTTACTTAAAGGAATCCATTGGAAGGAGGGCTGGGAGGACCGGCTCTCCCTTTATGCAGACAACATGCTGGTGTACCTAACAGACCCAGAAAGTGGGGTGCCGGCACTCCTGACCCTCTGTGATGCCTACGGCAAAATCTCAGGATATACGATAAATTGGAATAAATCGGAGATGTGTGTTCTGAAGGGCCCGGTCCCCACATTGGGCGCAGACTGCCCCTTGAGGGTAGCTGGCTCCTCTTTTAAATACTTGTGGATCCACGTTACAAAGGACCCAATGGAATTTACGCAAAAAAATCTGATGCCACCCATGGAGCGGCTTAAACAAGACGTTAAGTTCTGGGCGGGACTGCCTTTAACGATGCTGGGTAAAGCGGCGCTTTATAAAATGATGTCCTTACCCTGTTTTTTGTATATACTAGAGAACACACCGTACCCAGTGGCAGCGGGATACTTCAAGAAGGTGGCGGCCTTGGTAGCTGGTCTGCTATGGGCCAATCGCCCGGCGCGTATTGCACAAGCCAAAATGCACAGGGGATGGTACGACGGGGGAATTGCATTGCCGAATCTCAAATTATATTACTGGGCGGCTCAATTCAAGCCCATTAATCAATGGATCCATGTTTCACAGAACGACCCAGTTTTCCAGGCAGATAGGGCACAATTAGGCGCCAATAGTATGCTAGCCCCGTTCTATGACCAACGCCGAGTGCGAAAATTGGTAGGACCCACGAGACTCACTGCAGCGCTGTGGCCCACAGCACTGGCGGCACTAGGCTGGAAGGGGAAAATAACCAAGCTCACCCCACTCTGGGACTCTCGTGCCTTGGGAAACCGGAGACACAGTAAGGGCTTCCCTCATTGGGACACCATAGGGATATCCACGGTGGGAGACCTATGGGAAAGGGGAGAGGTTATATCATTTGCCCGTTTGAGGGAACAGTACGATCTGAGAACACAGGAATCCTACCGCTACGTTCAGATACGTCACGCACTGCTCGCTGCCATCCCCTCCGGGGAGGGTGTACCAGAATCATCCCCTATTGAGGATCGTCTCCTCACAGATTTTATGGTTGAGCGTGCGACGTCGCTGACATACCGCAAGCTAATTAACAACTTGCCTGACCCAATGACTCCATTGAAAGATAAATGGGAGGGGGATGTAAATGCAATGGACGAACACGAATGGAATGAAGCGCTTGCGTCCCCAAGAGAAGTGGGCATCTCAGCCAGAATGAGGCTCGTACAACTCAAAATTTTACACAGAGTATACTACACAAGAACAACGCTACACCGCATACACAGAGCACAACATCCTTATTGCCTTCGTGGCTGTGGGGAGGAAGGTACCTTTTTCCACACCATATGGGACTGCCCACGTATCCAGGAATACTGGAGGCAAATAATGCGCACTGTATCCCAGACCCTGGAGACCTCTCTTATCCCCGAGCCACGAAAATGTCTACTGAACGTATAGGGACCAAACGACCTATCCAGACAGGGCCAACTCTGGGTTACATTGGGCATGATAGTAGCTAAACGTGATATCGCACAGCGCTGGGGGGTGGCGGAAATACCAACGAAAACACAATGGTGCATGAACATGGATAGGGTGATGGTGACGGAAAGGGCGGTATACTTAAGCCGAGCATGACCAGGGAAATGGAACAAAATCTGGACCCCATGGAATGTGTATAGAGGGGAGATCTGTGAGCCTCTGCCGGAGAATGACCCACTAGAATCAGATGAGGAGGGGGGGGAAGACTGATGTGTTCTAAGGGTGTGACAGGGGAGATGATGACAACGGGAGTGGGGGAGGGACCCAGGACCCAGAGGATAAGGAATTGAGGGTAGACAAGGGCGGGACTCATGGAAAGCCACTACAAGGAAGCCCAAGCATTCCCGACATTTCATTAAGTGTTTGATTCATCTGGTGTAAACAGTGGTACGCACAAGGGGAACGCCCCTAGATTCAGCTAATGTAACGCTACTTATTCATTGGTGACCGCAATGTGATTTCTTTGTTGTTTTCTTTTTGTTGTTTTTATAAAAAATAGAAAACTAAAACCTCTATTGATCAGCAACTTATCGCTATTACTGTGCCTTTCAACTTGCCTTGTAATTGTCACTTTTCTTCTAACCACTATAACCAGTTTGAGGCCTTAACCTGGTGCAATGTATCCATCCGTACATGATTGCGGCCGGCCCTATGGGTTGTAGGCCAATGGCTGTGTAATATTGTAAGGTACAATAAAGGTTTAAAAAAAAAAAAAAAAAAAAATCTTGATACCATCACCATTCTGGTGTTCTCTGATTTTTCTTTGCTTTCCAATAGATCTTCTTGGTTCATTCCTGCGCATATTTGTTTAGCCTTCTCCAGAATAGTTGGAGGATACCCTCTTGATTTGAATCTTTGTTCCATTTCCATTAATCTTATTGAACATTTCTCCGGATTAGATACGATCCTCTTCACTCTCATCATCGTAATTGGCCCATTCGCATTAGCGATTAGCTGAACCTACACGTTGTCCTCCTTAACTTGGCTATATATGATGAGCGCCATTTTGAATGTTGCGGCGGCCATCTTAGATCATGAGCGGCCTCGTGGCCGACGTGCCCTTTAGTCCGTTGTCCGTTCTACTGACCACTCTTGTCTGCCCAGCAACAGGCTATTTTTAGTACTGGTCAAGCCGCACATGCGCAGCTTCCACTGACCCGTAGATCTTCAGGAATGTGCACCAAACTGACCAGCGGAGTTGTGCCCCCCTCCAATGAGCTGGCAGTATTCCAAAACATGACCATATATGTCTCGAAAATGTGTCTTAACTTGTGCCGCCTAACTTTTATTGACCCAAAACTGTATATAATATGAGGTTGCACCGATGTTCGGTGTGATACCTCTTGCATTACCGAAGGGTGCTGTTTGAGTGTACCACCACCCCATGGGGTCTTAATAAACTTGTTCTTTGCCTTTTACAGTTTCCGTGCCAACAGTTCTTGAGTGTGAGTGGGTTATCTCCGGAGCGTGTAGGCCTTGGGAACCCCGAAATACTTCAAGAGTGGCATGTGTGTTTTTTACTATGTTTGGTGATGGGTATTATAATGTAAGATATTATTCCTATCAGTTTTTTTACAATAAATATCCGTTTCTAAATCGCCGTCTGTTCTTGAGATTAAAACGTCCAGGAAAGGGATTTCCTTTTCAGATATTTCACTGGTGAACTGTATCCGTTCATCTATCATATTCCATGCATCCAACGCCATTCTCGCTTCTTCGTGTGTGCCTGTCCATATCATGAATATGTCATCGATGTACCGGAAATAAGCCTTTATGTGATTTTTTCCAAGTTGGGTTTGATAAGATGTGTTGTTCTTCAAATCTCTGCATGTCCAGATTCGCATACGCCGGTGCTGTGCAATTGCCCATAGATGTTCCCGTGAGCTGAAGATACCATTCATTTTGTCATTTGAAGTAACTTTGATATAGGGTATAATGTATTAACTCCATCAGAAATATTTGCATTGAAGTTTCCAGGTCTGTGTGCATCAGTGTATATTCCATTGCTTCCAACCCCATAGAGTGTGGTATTGTTGTATACAGAGAACATTATTTATCTATTGAAATGCCCTTGTGGCAAGGTATATGTGGAAAAGACAGAAAAAAAACCTTAAAATAAGGATTAATGAACATAAATCTAATATCAGAACCAAAAATACCAAATCCACCATCGCAACGCATTTCATGGAGCCAAAACACAACATATCTCAACTGAGATTGCTGGTCTTAGAAGTCATCGAGAAAGAGGAAGGCAGAGACAATAATAAATACCTCCTTAGAAGGGAGAATCACTGGATGATGAGACTACAGTCATGTAGACCAAATGGTCTCAACGAACGAATAGAATATGCTTGTTATCTTTAAATCAGCATCAACATGTCATCACATAAGCTCATACTAACACTTTAATATTGTTCTGTACCAAGAGAATGTTTGTTGCCTTTTTTGAAGATTGTTGAATATTTGTCTAATATATTTGTCCACACAGTCATATACACCATATTTATTTAGGTCATTCACATAGACAAGTAATTGCCTAATCGTAAGTTATGTTTTTTCGTACCGCTTTTTTCACTTAGTTTTTTTCCCCGCATCGTTATAATCAATTGACAACATTCTATACATGTCCGCTGCTTTTCTCACGGCAGGCACGGGAGCTACTCGCCGCACCTAGCCCATTATTCATTATTATCAGTGTATAGACGTCACAATATGGCAGCCGCACACAGTCCTATATTTATTTCTGGTTATTTATACAGGAGGAAAACTGATGCGTTTCATTTACGAGAATCAAATCGACTGCCACAATACCGGGGAACTTTCGTCACAGAGTGAAAGTAAGTGTTCATAACTAACTACGCTCGTTGGGTAACGTGGGAAAGCGAATAGATTTAAGCTCGTATTTTGTGACGAACATTTTGAGACGAGCATCAGTGCCTGTTTAACGTCAATGTTAACCGTTCTTTGCAGTTTTTACAATCATGGCTGAAAACGACGAGTTCGCCAAACTCGTAAGTAACAACAGGCTGACTCACCGTTAGTAGTTGGTAGAATGTCACATTTTTTACACACAATGGCATTATATTTTGAAATTACATTCACATCACTGGGTTACAATATAAAGTGGACGATAATAGAATCGTATAATATATGTTGCAAGTTATTCAAATCACGAGTGCCAAATGCATGCAAAACAACACAGATGTACAACCTCGTATTCATATATTTTCATGTTAAAAACTAGTGTGTAATGATTCTGTTCACAGCAATAGCTCCCTGAAGAAGAGCAATTGCAGCTCGAAATGCATTGGAGCATTATGGAGATAAATAATGTTTCTGAATGAGAAGAAATCATGAGAACATTTCAATAAAAATTCAAACGTGAATCTACCCATTGAAAGTATTAAATATCCTCCTGAGGAGGACAAGAATAGGAGAGTGAATACAGGGGGATGCAACCAAGCACATTGGAAGCCTTGCAGGCTCGTCAGCTGCCCAAACTCTTTTGCACCAGGTTTTACGTGAATTTAGTACAATGCGTTGAGTCTGCGGGCACAGCGGTTCGCCACAGCACACAATGGTCACACTCCACAATGGCGCCACCCTGGCAAGACGTTGTTGCTTTTCCATAGCCATGCAGTCGCGTGAGGCAGCAATTCGAGCCCCACAACCCTGACCAGGGATAGATGAGAAATACTGGTCTCCAAATACTCCCGAGATGTCTGCTTTTGCGTTTAACTATCACAGACACTCTGAGTCTGTCGAGTGAATCTAGAATAACCATATGCTGGATTACACACTCCGGTACCTGAGGTGACATCCCATGGGCACCGTTCCAGATATCTAACATAATATAGCATCTTTATTACAAACGGAGTGCATGGATGCTGACCGTGTTGGGGGGCGGAGAGAGATGCAGGTGGGGGGAGGGCGCACGAGCATGGCGATGATCACCAGTTTACTCGGTGAACGGGGTCAGCCTTGGAATTTCCCAGGGCACCCGATAGAGCAGCAGCCTGCATTATTTATCACAGTTGCTGGGCACTTAGCCCCAGCAGCGACGGTGTTCGCAGAACCTACAGGTAAGCCAAAGCAGCTGAGGGCTCTCTGGCCTCCTCTAATGCCAAGCCAGTGTGAGCTCACAGATGGGTGTATACTCAGGCCCCGCTCCTACGGGTTTCTTGAGCACAGCTTGTGTTGGCAGCAGTCACGAACCCTGCACCACCACGCGTTCAATGCCTAGGTATGGCGATGCCAACAGGCAATCGAGGAAGACATTAAACGCTTGTGGGTGGGGAGGATTGTGAACGAGGATGCCTCGGCGAGGTGGACTGCCTGGCCCCGCCTGGAAGCAGCTGAGCCATGTCTGAACTGGGGTGGCAGAGTGGGCTAAAGAACGGTGATGGATTAAACCCAGATCTGTTGACTGGGTTTGAGTGTTTGATTGGTTCAGATGCTCCGTCCATCACCACCCACTTTTGTACCACTTTGTTCGCCATAAGTTGGCAGGGTATGCTCAGACGTGAGTCCCTTGCTCACTTTGCCACTGGATTCAAGCAAGCCGGGCTGAAGATGGCTGAAATGCCAGAAACCGGTCCTCGGAAGCTTGTTTTCGGTCCAGGGAAGGCATGGCTTGGCAGTTCGGGCTGGACTGTTCCCATGAGGCACAGGGTCAGACTGATTTGCATATGGCCATGTCTGAACTGGGGTGGCAGAGTGGGCTAAAGAACGGTGATGGATTAAACCCAGATCTGTTGACTGGGTGTAAGTGTTTGATTGGTTCAGATGCTCCGTCCATCACCACCCCCTTTTGTACCACCCAATCTGATATGCAGCAGCGACAGTTCACAGATCACGTTACAGTGGCCAGTAGGGCATGGCATGTAGGGCTAGAATCTCTCTCAGTCTGGGTATGAATGAGATCAGGATATGGGGAAGGACTGGCTTCAGACCTTTCATTTAATCTCTGGGTACATCATTATTGAGTGATATTAAATAGCGCCCAAATGAACAACGCCTTTTCTCGTAGAGGCATAAGGACAGATGAGTTTGGTAGTAAAGGGGAGCGAGCTTATCGTAGTATAGTATTATGTATTATAGTACTATTGTATATATGTACTAGTGCTTAGTTACATAGATACAAGTGGCAAAATTATATCAAGCATAACTAGCATGCTATGTGTATGTATCCACTCTGAAAGGGCACGTGGGAGTGTAATACGTTACTAAGTTCAGCTAGTAGAGCTGTTTTAATCAACTATTGTTTGAATCCCTTTCACCTGCTGTGTGATACTATATCCAGGGCACATCAAAATTAGTGACCCATAGGCAAAGCCACAGAATTTTCTACAGCAGCAAACCTCGTGCTGCAATGGATTTCTAATTTTGATACCTTTATAAACTCATTTGGGCAGATTGCAGCACGGTCGGTATTCGCTTTACTGTTCAGAACATTTCAGTACTTGTAATTAAGCCTGGGCGGAGTTCGCAGAGTTGCACTACGAGGAACTCCGCAAAGTAGCAAAAAAACTCAGCCGCACTATTAAGTGCAGTTAACAACGGACCAGAGTCACAAAAGGTAAGCGTAGACTTTTGTGTAAGTGTATGATTGTTTGCTAGTCACAAGGCATTTTAGGAGTAGTATCCTTACGACTCTGGAGTCTGCGCATATTAAAAGATAGGACTGTCCTATTTTGTTTGTGCAGAGACTCCCCAGTGATAAAGATGCTGCTCGTAAAGTACCTTTGTGAATAGCAAACACTTGTTAAGTGTAAGTTTACCTTTGCGAATCAGTCATATTATGTTCAGGACACCAAATCAAATATGTGGTTCAAAGTCTTTAGAAGGAATGAAAGATTGCCACTCCTCAAAAAGAATGTCATTTCAGGTCACTAAAGTAGATCATGAATACTATAGCCTTTAACAAGGTTTCCAAATCCATACAAAGCTGGTTGTGGTACTCCAACAACAAGACAATACTAAAGGACAATTCAATCTTCAAACTGAGCGAGAAGTGAGCAGTCTACAATGCCATTCGGAAGCGAGGTTCTACCAAATAAATATCCTGATATACTAGAGTTCACAGATGGCTGCCTCTCTCTAGTTCACTTTTGAGAGCTTCATCACGTGAGCACCATCTTAGTTTAGGAAAGATACATGAGACACTCATCATTTCAGCTTCTATCTTAAAAGTATAGAATGCTACATAAACCTACATTCTATATTAAGTACATGTTATGTGTGTTTGTAAAGCGCACTATCACCAGTGAGGGTATCCTGGTGCTAAGCAGGTGTTGCTTTGCCCTGCCTATGGTAGGCCAGTTAATTGAAAAGCCAGACCTTCAGCTTCTACAAGAATTTAAGAAGAGGAGAAGGCTCTGATTTGGAGTAGGAGTTCATTCAACACTTTGGGGCATGTTTACAAGGACAGCGATAAATAAACACAAAGCACGCTTTTCTATTTATCGCCGTCCTTCGCTAGATTATATTGCCCTGTTAGCGCGTTATTTAGAACGCGTTTCCCCTGGGCGATATAATTACCAGCGATAACGGGGAAATCGCTGTTTTGCTGGGAGCATGGTTGGTTTTCCAGCGATGTTCCCTGCAAAACGGTGATAACCTTGCTGATACGAGGTTCGTATCAGCACAATCCACCCATATATTAGGTATGCCTAAATCTGCATTTTAGCAGACAGTTTTCGGCGAAAACAGCAGTTTTTGCCCAAAACTAACGTCTGCTAAAATGTGTTGGCAGCCTTGTAAATATCACGATGTGCACATCAGCGATATTTACAAGGTTGTACTGCCCAGTGAAGCACACTTTGCATCTCATTAGAGATTCAAAGGGAGGCGTCGGGTAAAATGGTGCTAACATGCGCTAATGCATGTTAGCACCTTCTTGTTAATAGGGCGATAGTTTTATCTCCGCTTCTTTGGCTTTAAAAGCCAAAAAAGTGGAGATAAAGCCCTTGTAAATATGCCCCTTTAGGAGTGACGTAAGAGAATTCCCATCCTCTTGATCTGTTTCTGTATGTGCATGAACTCAAAATTCACAAAATAATGTTCTCAATAACTAAAATGTAAGAAACCATAAGTGCACTTAATATCTTGGTGTCTCTGCACCTGTACAGGCTCCAGACAAATTCTTGTCTTTTGACTACAAGTGACGCATGCTACGCATATGTTCCTGACATCCTCCCTATTCTTGAGTTTTTCCTGCCCAATAGCATTTTTGGCTCACTGTATTCTGATCGGTTGATTTAAATCCTTCTACTGATGAGGTTACTTGCATTATGGGAACTAATTTACTTAGGTTCTTTTAAGACTTCTTTGGGAATACATGTTTTCTTGCTCTCCCCCACATGTGCTACTTTTGCTTTCAGTTTGGCCCTACACCCACTTTCTGTTGCTTACCACTCTACGCCCAAACTTATCTGTTGCTTCACCACCCCTCTCCATCCTGCTAATTTCTTTTCATATACTCCTGCCCGTTCCACTTCACCGTTGCTCTCCTATCCATCCCTGCTTGTCACTTCCTTCTTCTGCCCCTTTCCCAGATATTTGTAACAATTTTTTGAGTCCATTATAAAAAGGATTTTTACCCATTTCAACATGGCCACCCCTAGTATGCAAGTGAAAACATGCACAGTGGTGACCATAAAACTGATTTGTATTAATTGAATACATCCATTCAAAGACACTGCTGAAGTGCTTGCATCCACCGTAGCCATCTTTGAACAGATCTACATATATAGTACAAATGCTTTCAAAGATGGATGTGTGCGCATCCACCACGGACAACTTTGAATTAGTTTGCTCAAATATTACACATTCATTGATAGAGGACTGAGTAGTATTCATCCTTGTGAATGGCATGTTCATTAATTTATGTTTAAACTCCTATGGTGTTGCTCTCTGAGGTTATACGTTCCATTGTGGAATGGGGTGTCCAAGGGGTTCTGTAGAATGCTTGAGATTGGCAGTTGAAAGCTGAACTCTTCCTGGAGCGACCTCAGGTGATCTATTGCAATTGAAATTTACAATAAAAGTTGGTACAACCACAGCAGAGTCTGCCACTCATTACAGACCGCAATGGATGCATCCTCACCCACCATGCCCATCTTTGAACAGGTTTGTTCAAATATTACAAATGTATTCAAAGATGGCAGCTGTGCATCCAAGGTGGCTAACTAACAAAAGACGCATTGACAAAGACAATTGGTTGCAACTAGCTTTTGCCAGTGCTTGTTCTCCGTGCTACCACTTCCCTATCTTTCTCTCCCTTTTTTAGGTCTCGCCTGAGCCAGCGCATGCGCTGTCTGCGAGACATTTAGTAGGGGCTTTAAAAAGTGCAACCACAAGCTGCTTTGGCTGGCCTAGTGCTTGCGTTCACGCCATATGGGATTCTGACTACAGCAAGCCGTAGCGTGCGCGCGCGAACCTCTTAAAGCATTGGCCGTGCGCGCACACAACTCCTGCTTCTCCCCCTCCCCCACCACATATCGCAGCCGCTCGCGCGTGGCCAATGCTTGTTGTTTATTTAGAATTTTGGGTTCGAGTTTGTAGGAAGTAGCTTCATTTATATTTTGTAGGGTGTTTAGGTTCGAATGCTGGGAACACAATGTTATTCTGAACAGTTCTCCGTTTTCCCTTGACAGAAAACTAATTTAACAGAGCGCAGGCTGCGAGTCCTGTCTTCATACCTTTCCCTTTCTAATTTGATCCAGGCATTCCGTGAATACCTCCAATATAGGAGAAATGCAGACTGGCAATTCGGACCTAGCAAATTGCGCCCAGACTCACCAACTTCCTCTCCGTTCTAAGGCACCTTTATTTTAAGGAGTCTAAACATCCTCACAGACCTCATTGGGCCCTCCCTTTACATCCCCTAGCAACACCACCCCCACAAATCACCAAGCGGTATGTTTTTCTGTTAACTGTACCCTTTATGTGATCAGCAAGCAGCTGTTTAATGGCCATACGCGAAACATGTTTATATGTTTTAAGCTAGGTTGTCTCTCCCCACTTTTTTTCACCTCAGCCCCCACCCCACCGCGTTTTTGCTTTCTCTTTCTCACTTGTTTACCAGCTCCTTTTCTCTCACTTTTTTTATGTATTCAAGAACTTGCACTGATAGATGCATAAATGATGCCAGGGAAACAACCAAAACAAGCATTGGCATAGCGAATAGGTCTCGCCTTTGGGATCTTATACGTGTTTAGCCATGCAACAGTTGATGTTGTTGCACCAAGGATATTGTGCTGCATAAGTAAATACTTATAAGGTCCCAAAAGTGAGACCTATTGGCTATGCCAATGCTTGTCATTAATCCTTTTGTGCCTTTTCCTTTCTTGCTCTGGGCCAAAATTTAATGTTGAATGATAAGTTCCAGTCCCGAAATGTGTGCCAATAGCCACCACAAGCAAACACTAGCACAGGTTAAGCATTGCTTTTGATGCAGTATGTTGGAGCAGCAGACACAGATGCATTAACACAAAAAGCTTAGGCTATTAAACATATGATTTTGCTGCTGAAACTAGGTTATCATTTAGTGTATTCATGTATTTTACTCTCACCTGATGACTTTAGTACTGTCCAGATCTCCCTACACAAATTAATACGCTCCAAAGATTGCGTTAGAAGATCAATCTATTGAAGAGAAGAGAAGCATAGAGAGAACGTCACTTCTACAGTACTCACTTATTCTTACTCAGTTTTAATGAAGTTACATGATGAATGAGTTTCAAAAAGGTATCTTACAAATGTTAGTATGAGAATGATGTCTGGTATGCTTTCAGTTGCAGATATAGAATTGCTAGTCTCTCTTAAGGACAATTGATAAAAATATGTTTTGCAGAACTCTGCATTGCAGAGGCTGTAACTAGTCCCAAATGGACCAAACACAGAATCGTTTTCATTTGTATGATTTGAAAGATCTTTGACCTGATGTCTCTATGAGGTAGGCAGCCCCTTACAGGCATGGAGGAGTTAGAGTAGCAGTCCCTTTAGTACTGCGACTCTCTCCGAACGATCTTTGACCTGACGGCTTTAAGAGTTAGGCAGCCACTTACAGGCATCAAGGAGGTAGAGTGGTATTATGAGTCGCTGTAGAACTGCCACTCTCCTTGAAAGATCTTTGACCTGATGGCTTTATGAGTTAGGCAGACCCTTACAGGTATTGAGAAGTCAGAGTGGTATTATGATTCCCTTTAGAACTGTCACTCTCTCGGAAAGATCTAATGTAACAGATCTACAACACCCAGAATGTAAAGAAAAACACTCTTTCAGAACAGCGCATCATATAGACACATGTAAATATTTCCACATCTTTCAATGCCTTCCTAATGAAATGTTTAACTCTTAATCCACCATTTTTGTTTTACTACCAATTCCGCCATGTAATAAGCAGCAAATGTACAAAAAATTGATTCAAAGCAACAGACTGTGAACCAGCTCCTAATACACATATTCTGCAAATCAGATAAACTGTCACATTCTCACACACTTTTAAAGCATCTTACTCACCTGTTATTAAACATACAAAGCCACACACAAAACCACTATACATTACCTCATATTGTTTCAATATTTTCTCAAAAATATTTGATGCTCTCTTATAACATTCTCACATACACATTTTCAATCATTTTTCCTACAAATTCAATGTAACCCACAAACCTGAAAATTGAGTTCGTTGATCAAATATTTGATTCTCTCTTATAACATTCTCACATACACATATACATTTTCAGTCATTTATTTCTCCAAATTAAACTTAACTCACATACCTGAAAATTGATTTGTTGATTAAATATAATGTTTCTGTCTTATCAGATGGATACAATACTGTCAGGAAATTTAAAAACTAAGGGGCAGATGTATCAAGATACCATTTTGCACTTCTCAAATAGCGATTGTTAAGGAATCGCTATTTGAGAAGTGCAAAATGGTATGTATGTAGAATTTCGCTATTTATTAGCGATTCCTTAGAATTCCTTAATTGCGATTAGCAAATTGCTAATCGCAATTAAGGAATAATTTCCAATTCATTTCTATGGGCCAGGAGGCCCATAGGAATGAATGTAAAATTATACTCAATTTGCGATTAGCAATAAGCTAATCGCAAATTGAGAATAATTTCAAGGGTGCAAGGGTGTCTTAAGGACACCCTGCTGCACCCCTGAATTTGATATGTGTACGCATATGGCGCACATACATGCCCTAAGGGCATGTATGAGCGTCATATGGCACCTTTAGAATAAAAAAAAGCGCTTTTTGAAAAGAATTCGCAAGTTACCACCAACTACAAGTTGATGGTAATTTGTGAATTCTTAGTCAAAAATCGCAACACTGAAATGCTTGATACATTTCAAATATTAAATCGCAATTTGCCTTTTCTTAAAAGCCTCGCAATGTTAAGGAATCGCTAAATTAGCGATTCCTTAATATTGCGAGGCTTTTTGAATGATACATTCCAAATCCCGTTTTTTTTTCTCGCAAACGCTGCTATTTTCCGAATCGCAGCGTTTGCGACAAAAAAAACGGATGATACATCTGCCCCTAAGCATAAGAATGGCACATCACTCTCACAGAAAGCAACCATTAATGGCAGCATTTTCAACTTGGCACCCTCTAATAGTGCGGAAGGCAGCAAATAAAAACATATGTTTCATTTTTTTTGTTTTGTCACTCCTTTCCGGAATGGTTAGTGTGTGTTAACCCTTTTATGCACATTTATAAAGAACCCCAATATGTTTTGGTGTTTTGCACTCTGCTGGCGTTGGGCTTTACTTGGGCTACGTTTGGTGATATTCAAGCTACATTTGGGCTCTTTTCTTTCTGGTGGCCATCTTGGGAGACTTATTTGTTAGGAAGCTCTCTAATCTCCTCATTTACTGCAGCATCCTCAGTAGAAAATGCTTATAGGTTTCCACTTTGATTCCCTCAAGATGGTGGTCAGATATGCCTCACTTTTGGCATAAATTCAGGATTGTAGCACTCTAGTTGCTCATCAGAATACTGTAGATAAATGGCAATCTTCTGCTGGTGTTGAAAGTGCATGTTTCAGTCTACATGTGAGAATGTTTTAATGAAAATAGAAGAAGATATTTGAGAACTCACTTAAACGTGTCCAAATTTTTCTTTTTACAGCACTAACCGTAATTTATATGACAAAATGAAACCCTTCATTTGTTCCTTTCTAAATTAAATGGTTTAAGTTTCAACAGTTTGATTAAATCAAAATGGCTTCAGATGTGCCATACTTTTGTCATAGGTTGGCTAGACAGTGGGGAGGATAATCCCATGTGCTTTGTCTAGACTGTTAGTGTTCTAATTGTTCTCTAGAACACTCTGGGAGGCAGCAGTAGAACACACGGGAATCATGTGACAGGCTGCTCCAGTTGATGTACATGTTATACTGAGAATGTCAGACTTTATTCTCATATGGCTGAGGAACATGGTGTGAATTTATAGAAAATATGATCTCTTTTTACTTCTGGAGCACCTTCAATAACTCCTGTGGGAAAATCATTTCTTCTTTTTGTGACCCTCAAAACCTGCCATTCAATACAATGCATTTCAATGGGGTCCTGTCATTTTGGTCCCTAGATAGGTGCCAGCACTTTCTGGTTGAAGTACTGACAGCCAATCAGATCTCACCATGAAATCTGTGTTTAGGCTCTGCCCAGATATCCTTATTTGCTTTCCCTTAAATTTCTCAACAACTACTGAATGGATTTACACCAAATAACTGAAAGTTTGATCTGCTAACCAAAATCTACCTTCTTATCAAATTTGCTCCTCTTGCTACCAAACAAGAAATACCTCTGCTAGAGCGGATGCAAACATCGCTCTTCTCCCCTTGGGACTCAGCTCGCTCTGCAAAACATCTCCACTGGGCTAAGATAAAAGAACTATATCTCGCTATAGCACAACCACACCAAATAAAAATAACACCTGTTACACTACTGCGATCATGAGCCACACCACACCTCTATCACTGTCTGTAGGAGGCTGGCTTAGTATATGGTGCACACTTATTTAAGTGAAGCATCCTGCACTAATCCAGACAACCCTTATGGTAATTTTAGTGGTCTTAGACAACTTTAGAAAGTTCTCTAAGTGGAAGCTGCCGAGAGCAGCCTTCAGGCTTAGTCCAGAAGGAGTGTAAAGCAGCTTGTTTTACCAGTACGTAATCTTATGGTGTAGGTTAAGTGAAAAATAACCCCACAGAGTAGCTATAATTTTTTTTATTTATTATAAACATTTAATAACACAGTGCAATATCTCTTACCCAGAGATATAATGACAATACACTCAATACTTTGGAAATAGAACACGTAAGTAGCACAAATA